>NW_007177388.1:0-495 GCF_000164805.1 Carlito syrichta
GGTAACTGGCTAGCCAGCTGAATTAAATAGGTAGCTACCTAGGTAGGCAGCTGGCTAGCCAGCTGACTTCTCTCACTGATTAAACTAGCTAGCAAGCTGAATTAACTAGCTGAATTAACTAGCTACATAGCTGACATAACCAGCTAAATAATATAGCTAGCTTCCTACCATCTGATTTAACTAGCTCTTTAACTAGCTCACCAGCTGGATAGCCAACTGACTTAATGAGCTGACTTAACTAGCTGGCCAGCAGGTTGCAAACTGACTTAACTAGCTGAATTATCCAGCTACTCAGCTGGATAGCCAGCTGACTTAAATAGCTGGCTACCTATCTAGCCATCTGGCTAGCCAACTGACTTACCTAGCTGAATTAAGGTAGCAAACTGGCTAGCCAGCTCACTTAACTAGCCAGCTACCTGCATAGCCAGCACGCTGACCAGCTCACTTAACGAGCTGACTTGAACAGCTAGCCAGCTGGATAACAAGGTGACTTAT
>NW_007177389.1:0-438 GCF_000164805.1 Carlito syrichta
TGGAAGGGAATTGATTGGAGAGCAATGGAGACGAATGGAATTGAATGAATTGCAATGGAAGAATGACGGAAGTAATGGAGAGGAATGGAATAGAGAGGAATGGAGAGGAATAGAGTGGGAAGGAATACAATGGAATGGGGTGGAGAGGAATGGAATGGAATGGAACGGAGTGGAAAAGAATGGACTGGAGAAGAGTGGAATGGAGAGCAATGGAATGGAGTGGAATGGAATGGAATGGAATGGAGAGGAATCCAAAGGTAAGGAATGGAAAGGAATTTTAAAAGTTGGAATGGAATATAGAGGAATGGGATGGAAATGAATTAAATGGAGAGGAAAGAAAGGCAATGGAATGCAGAAGAGTGGAAAGGATTGGAAATGAATGGAATATAATGAAGAGAAATGCAATGGGATAGTGGAATGGAATGGAATGGAGAGGAA
>NW_007177390.1:0-379 GCF_000164805.1 Carlito syrichta
ATGGCTAGGTAGGTGGCTAGCTAGTTAAGTCAGCTGGCTAGCCATCTGGATAGCTTGTTATGTCAGTTAGTTAAATCAGCTAGCTAGCCAGTTTGGCAGCTAGGTAGCTAGCTAGTTAAGTCAATTGGCTAGCCAGCTGGCTATGTAGTTAAGTCAGCTTGCTAATTCATTAGCCAACTAGATAAGACGGCTAGCTATCTCCTTATCTAACTAGTTAAATTAGCTTGTTAACTCGTTAGTCAACAAGTTAAGTCAAATAACTAATTCATTAACCAACTAGTTAAGTCAGCTATCTATCTCATTTTCCAACTACTTAAACAAGCTAGCTAAGTCAGGTAGCTAACTCGGTAGCTAACTTGTTAAGTCAACTAACTAAGTC
>NW_007177391.1:0-475 GCF_000164805.1 Carlito syrichta
AAGTCTATAAAATTACAAGAAATAAAAATCCTTTAATATTGAAGTGAACACAGAGAAACAGAAATGCGAATTCCTTTAGTGAAGCCAAAACTTAAAAAAAAAGTCTGATAAAGCTAGCACAAAATTTACATTCCAACTACTTATGGCTCCAGACACAAAATTATGCAATGAAATATTAATCACTGAGGACCACTAGTGACTCATTTAAGGAGTACAAAGATGATACACAACTAGAAAACCATTAATAGAATCCAAACTATTTGATCAAAGGGAAAGTCATATGAACAGCCAGACACACTGAGAGGGCACAGCTTCCAAGCTCTGTAACAGCAATTTTCAAGAAACAGAAACAGAAACAGTCATGGCAGACATGTTTCACACACACGGTTGCTAACAGCAGTGATCCCCAAAACAGCTTGTGGCAGAGGACAGGGGACGGGGGTTACAGACACACCCCCACGCCCAAAGGCTGTGC
>NW_007177392.1:0-748 GCF_000164805.1 Carlito syrichta
TAACACAGCTGGCCAGTCAGCTGGCTAGCTATTTAAGTAAACTATAAGTAGTTGGGTAGCCGACTGTCTAACTGTTAAGTCAGCTGTTAAGTCAGTTGACCAGCCATCTTGCGAGCTAGGTAGCTAGCTTGTTAAGTCATCTAGATAAGTCAGCTGGCTAGATAGGTAGCTAGCTACTAAAGTCAGCTAGTTAAGTCAGCTGTCTAGCTATTTAAGTCAGTTAGTTAAGTCATCTGGCTAGCCAGCTGCCTATCAGTGTAGCTATCTAATTAAGTCATCTGGCTAGCCAGCTGGCTAGCTAGTTAAGTCACCTAGCTAAGTAAGTTTGCTGGCCAGCAGGTTAGCTAGGTAGTTAAGTAGTTAACTCAGCTGGCAAACTAGCAGGTTATGTAGGTAGGTAACTACTTAAGTCATATGGCTAGCCTTTAGGCTATCTAGTTATGTCAGCTAGATAAGTCAACCGGCTAATCAGCTTTCTAGCTAGGTAGATAGCTAATTAAGTCTGCTGGCTAGCCAGCTGGCTACATCCTTAAATCAGCTAGTTCAATCAAATGTGTAGTCTACTGGATAGCTAAGTAGCTAGGCAATTAGTTCAGGTGACTAGACAGTTGGCCAGCTAGTTAAGTCAGCTACATTAGTTAGCTGGCTATTCAGCTGCATAGTTAGTTATATCAGCACATTAATTCAGTTTTCTAGCTAGCTGGCTAGCTTGTTAAAACCTATTTATGACAGATGGGTACCCAACTGG
>NW_007177393.1:0-372 GCF_000164805.1 Carlito syrichta
AGGCATGCAATAGAATGGAATGCAGAGGAATGGAATGGAATGGAGTGGAATGGAATGGAACGGAGAGGAATGGAATGGAGTGGAATGGAATCAAATGTAGACGTGTCCAGTGGTAGGGAATAGAAAGAAATGAAAAAGATTGAAAGGAATTTAGAGGAATGGAATGGAAAAGAATGTAATGGAAAGAACATGGATAGAACGGAATGCAGAAGAGTAGAATGCAATGGAGAGAAATGGAACGTAATGAAGTGGAATGGAATGGAGAACAGTGAAATGGAAGGGAAAGCAATGGAGAGGAAAGGAATGGAATGGAATGGAGAGAAATGGAATGTAAAGAAGAGGAATGGTGAGAATTGGAACTGAATGGAATGG
>NW_007177394.1:0-753 GCF_000164805.1 Carlito syrichta
CTAGCTAGCTATAAAGCTTGTCAGGTGACTTAAATAGTTAGCTAACTAGCTAGCTACCAGCAGGCAAGCTGAATTAAATAGTTAGTTACCTAGCTAGCTAGCTATCTTCACTGGCTAGCTAACTAGTTAGCTTACTCGTTGTCTAACTTGCTAGCTAGGTGACTTAATTATATCACTTAACTCGTTAGCTATTGAGCTAGCTATCAGACATAACCAGCTGACTTAAATCATTAGCTAAGTAGCTAGTTAGCTGACTCATCCAGCTGATTTAACTCGTTAGCTAAGTAGTTAGCTAGCCTACTCAACCAGCTGACTCAACCCGTTTGCTAACTACCTAGCTTGCTGACTCAACCAGCTGACTTAACCCATTAGTTACCTAGCTAACTACCTGACTCAACCTGCTGACTTAACCCATTAGCTAAATAGCTAGCTAGCTGTCTTAACCAGCTGACTAAATTAGAAAGCTTATTTAACTAGCATACCTAGCTAGCTGACTTAACTACTTGGCTAGCTGACTTAAATGGCTGACTTAACTAGTTAGCTAGCTGACAACTACCTGAATAAAATAGATAGCTAATTATTTAACTAGTTGAATAACTAGTTGACTTATCTAGTTACCTAACTAGTTAGGTAGCAGACTAAAGTAGAAGACTTAAATAGTTAGCTAACTAGTGAGCTAGCTGACATAGCTAGCTAGCTGGTTAGTTAGCTGACTTAGCTAGCTGACTTAACTATTTGGCTAGCGAGATAGGT
>NW_007177395.1:0-2318 GCF_000164805.1 Carlito syrichta
ACTTACCTAGCTGATTTAAGTTAGCAAGCTGGCTAGCCACCTCACTTAACCTGCTAGCTATCAACATAGCCAGCAGGCTAGCCAGCTGACTTAACTAGCTGACTTGAATAATTATCCTGCTGGCTAGCAAGCTGATTTATCTAGCTAGATACCTGTATTGCCATCTGGCTAGACAGCTGGCTAAACTAGCTGACTTAAGCAACTAGCTAGTTGGCTAGCCAGCTGACTTAACTTGGTGACATCAATAGCTAGCCAGGTAGCTATCTAGCTGACTTAACTAGCTGGCTACCTACCTAACCAGTTGGCCAGTGAGCTATCTTTTTTTTTTAGTTGGAGTCTCACTCTGTTGCTCAGACTGTAGTGCAAACTATCTTAACTAGCAGAATTAACCAGCTATAACTTTGTCACTACCTAGGTAGCAAGCTGGCTAGCCAGCTGACTTAAGTAGCTGACTTAACTAGTAGCTACCTAACTAGCCAGTGGACTTAAATAGTTAGCTGATTTGATAACTAGCTGACATAAGCAGCAAGATAACTAGTTAGCTTAATCATTATCTTACGTGCTAGCTAGGTGACTTAATCATCTGACTTATGTCATTAGCTAAAGAACTGGCTAGCTGACTCAACCAACTGACTTAACTTGTTAGCTAACTAGCTAGCTAGCCTACTCAACCAGCTGACTCAACCCATTTGCTAACTAGCTAACTAGCTGACTCAACCTGCTGAATTAACCCATTAGTAAACTAACAACCTGACTCAACCTGTTGACTTAACCCTTTAGCTAATTAGCTAGATAGCTGTCTTAACCAGCCAACTAAATTAGAAGCTGTGTTAAGTGGCTGACTTAGCTAGCTGACTTAACTACTTAGCTAGCTGACTTAACTGGCTGACTTAACTATTAGCTAGCTGACTTAACTACCTGACTTAAATAGTTAGCTAACTATTTATCAAGCTGAATAACCAGCTGACTTAACTAATTAGCTAACTAGTTAGGTAGAAGACTTAAGTAGCTGACTTAAATATTTAGCTAAATAGTGAGCTAGCTGACTTAGCTAGCTGACTTAACTAGTTGTCTAAGGAGATAGCTAGCTGACTTAACGAGTTGGTTAATGAGTTAGATAACTGTTTTAACTAGTTGGTAAACGAGTTACATAGCTGACTTAAATACTTCGTTAACGAGTTAGCAAGGTGACTTAACCTGTTGGCTGATGAGTTGGCTGACTATTTAGCTGTTTAACAAGTTGGCTGACTACTCGGCCTACTTTTTAGCTGGGTTAACTAGCTGGCCAACTACTCAGACAACTATTTAGCTGAGTTAACTAATTGACTGACAAGTTAGCCCCCTAGTTAGCTTGGTTAAGTAGTTGGCTGTCTAGTTTGCTGGCCTAACTATAATTAGCTGGACCAACTAGTCAGCTGACAAATTAGCTGACCTAAATTTTCGGCCTAAAAGTAGGCAAACTAGTTGGTCAATTGGTTAGCTGACTTAACTAGTGGGCCGGATAGTAGGCTGATCGGTTAGCTTACTGAACTTGTCGGCCAGCAAGTGATACAACAGGTGAGCTGACTTAAGTAGTCAGCCAGCGAGTGAGCCGAGTGGTCAGCTGAATTAACTAGTCAACCAGCGAGTGAGCCTAGGCGTGCTCTGCCATAACTAATTGGCCAGCGAGTTAGCCTACCGGTGAGCTGACTAAACTTGTAGACTGATGAGCAAACGACTAGCTAGCTAACCTGTTGGTCTTCTAGTGAGCCAACAAGTTAGTTGACCTGTTGGTTGGTGAGCAAACCTACTAGTTTGCTTACCGGTTGGCAGGTGAGTGAGCCTACTAGTTAGCTGACATGATGGAATGTGAGGGAGCCTGCTGGTTATCTGACCATCTAGCTGAGTTGCTAGCGGACTAGTTAGCTAAGTACTAGTGGATATGCTAACTAGCTTAACTAGCTACCTGACTGGCTAGTTGGCTATCTAGCTGACATAATTAGATAGCAACAAGCTATGTAGCTGTATAACTAGCTGAATTAACTAGCAAGGTAACTGCCTAGTTAGCTGACTAGTAGAATAAACTATCTAGCTGACTAACAACCTGAGTAGCTAGGTGACTTAACAAGTGAGGTGAATAGTTAGCTGACTAGCTAGCTGACTTAACTAATAGCTAACTAGCTAGCTGTTTTAACTAGCTGACTGGTAGTTGGCTGGTTAGCTGGCTAGCAAGCTGACTTAACTAGCCAGCTACCTGGTTGGCTAGACGGCTTGCCAGCTGGCTTAACTAGCTAGTTACCTGGCTGGCTAGCTGCCTAGGCAGACAGGTAGCTAGCTAG
>NW_007177396.1:0-783 GCF_000164805.1 Carlito syrichta
CATATAAATACCTGGCCTGCTTGCTATTCAGCTGAATTAACTAGCTTGCTATATAGCTAGCCAGCTGCCTAGTCAGCTAACTAAACTAGGTGACTTAAATTAATAGCCTTCTGTCTAGCCAGCTGACTAAATTAGTAAGCTCCCTAGAGAGCCAGCTGTTTATCCAACTGACATAACTAGGTGATTTAACTAGCTAGACAGCAGGCTAGACAGCTGACTTAACTATCTAGCTTTCTAGCTAGCTAGCTGTCTAGTAAGCTCACTTAACTAGGTAACTAGCTAACCTGTTGGGTAGCAGGCTGACAACTGCCTAGGAACCTAACTAGACAGCTGGATAGTCAGCTGACTTCACTAGCTAGCTACCTACATATCCCACTGGCTTGCCAGCTGACTTATCTACTGAGGTACCTAGGTAACCAGCTGGCTACTGAGCTGACTTAACTAGGTTAATTAACAATCTGACTGGCTAGCCAGCTGACTTAATTAGGCAGCAACCCAGCTAGGCAGCTGGCTATCCAGCTGACTTAACACTTTGACTTAACTAGCTAGCATGTTGACTTAACTAGCTCACTTAAGCAGCTACCTACCTAGCTAGCCAGCTGGCTTCTGTAGTTGGCTTAACTAGTTAGCTAGCTAGCTAGCCGGCTGACTTAACTAGCAGTTTTAACTAGCTACCTAGCTGCCATACTAGCTGACTAATATAGCTAGCTTTCTAGCTAGCCAGCTGACTTTAATAGCTGAATATCTATCCTGATGGCTAGCCATCTGACTTAACTAGCTTTT
>NW_007177397.1:0-745 GCF_000164805.1 Carlito syrichta
TCACTTAAAGCAGCTACCTACCTAGCTAGCCAGCTGGCTTCTGTAGTTGGCTTAACTAGTTAGCTAGCTAGCTAGCCGGCTGACTTAACTAGCAGTTTTAACTAGCTACCTAGCTGCCATAACTAGCTGACTAATATAGCTAGCTTTCTAGCTAGCCAGCTGACTTAAATAGCTGAAATATCTATCCTGATGGCTAGCCATCTGACTTAACTAGCTTTTTAACTCGCTATCAAACTGGATAGCCAACTGTCTAAATGAGCTGACTTAAATAGCTAGCCAGCTGGTTGCCAGCTGACTTAACTAGCTGACTTTACTTGCTAGTCAGCTGGTTCCCAGCTGACTTAACCAGCTGACTAAACCAGCTAGCCAGTGGGCTAGCCAGATGTATTAACTCACTGAGATCACTAGCAAGCCAGGTAGCTATCTAGTTGACTTAATTAGCTAGCTACCTACCTAGCCAGTTGACTAGCTAGCTGTCTTAACTAGCTGAATTAACCAGCTAGCCAGCTGGCTAGCCAACTGATTTAAATTGTTCACTACCTAGCTAGCCACCTGGTTAGCCAGCTGACTTAAGTAGCTGACTTAACTAGCATCTACCTAACTAGCCAGCTGACTTAAATACTTAGCTATCTAGCTAGCTGCCTAGTTAGTCAACTGGCTTAAATAGTTAGCTAACTAGGTAGCTTCCTAGCTGACAAGCTGACTTAAATTGTAAGCTGCCTTGTTAGCTAGCTGTTTTAATCAG
>NW_007177398.1:0-488 GCF_000164805.1 Carlito syrichta
CAGCTGACTTAACTAGGTGACTAAACTAGCTAGCTAGCTGGCTAGACAGCTGGTATAACAAGCTAGCTACTTAGCTAACAAGCTGCTTAGCCAGCTGACTTAAGTAGCTCTCTACCACTCTAGACACCTGGATAGCAAGTGTCTTAACTAGATGACTTAATTAGCTAGCCATCTGGCTAGGCAACAGACTTAACTATGTCACTACCTAGCTAGAGTGCTGGCTAGCCAGTTGACTTAACTAGTTGTCTTAACTAGCTCTCCTGCTATCTAGCCAGTTGAATTAACATGCTTTCTACATAGCTAGTCAACTGGCTATCCAGCTTTTTTAACTAGGTGACTTATTTAGCTAGCCAACTGTGTATCCAGCTGACTTAACTAGCAAGCTACCTATCTAGCCAGCTGGCTAGTCAGCTGACTTGTCTATGTGTCTTACCTAGGTAGCAAGCTGACTAGACAGCTGACTTAACTAACTAGCTACATAGCTAGCC
>NW_007177399.1:0-735 GCF_000164805.1 Carlito syrichta
TAATTATCTAAGTAGTTAGGTAGAAGATTAAAGTATCTGAATTAAAATAGTTAGCTAAACTAGTGAGCTATCTGACTTAGCTAGCTGATATAGTTAGCTAGCTAGTTAGCCAGCTGACTTAGCAAGCTGACTTAACTATTTGGCTAATCAGATAGCCAGTTGACTTAACGAGTTGGTTAATGAATTGTAAATCTGTTTTAACTAGTTGGTCAAAGAGTTAAATATCTGACTTAACTAGTTAGCTAGGTGAATTAACTTGTAGGCTAACGAGTCAGTTGACTAGTTAACTCGTTTAACACATTGGCTGACTACTCGGCTGACTTGTTAGTGGGGTTAACAAACTGGATGTTTAGTCGGCCGACTATTTAACTGGGTTAACTAGTTGACTGATGAGTTGGCCCCCTAGTTAGCTCGGTTAAGTAGTTGACTGGCTAGTTTGCAGACCTAACTAGTCGACCGGCTAGTTGCCAACTATTTAGCTGACCTAACTAGTCTGCCAACTAATTAGCTCACCTAACTTGGCTGACAAGTTGGCCCACTAATCGGTCAATTGGTTAGCTTACTTAATTAGTGGGCTGCATAGTAGGCCGACCATTTAGCTGATTTAACTAGTCAGCCAGACAGTAAGCTGACAGGTGAGTTGATTTAAGTAGTCGTCCAGTAAGTGATTCGACTGTTCAGTTGAATTAACTAGTTGAACGGCTAATGAGCCTACATGTACACTGCAATAACTAG
>NW_007177400.1:0-408 GCF_000164805.1 Carlito syrichta
ATTCCATTCAACTCCAATCCTCACCATTCCTCTTCTTTCCATTCCAATCCCCTCCATTCCATCCCATTCCATTGCTTTCCCTTGCATTCCAATGTACTCCATTCCCTTCCTCTTCATTCCATTCCATTCCTCTCTATTGCATTCCAATCTTCTGCATTCCATTCCATTCCATTCCATTCCCTTCCTTTTCTGTCCATTACATTCTTTTCCATTCCATTCCTCTAAATTCCTTTCAATCTTTTTAAATTCTTTCCATTCCCTATCATTGGATTCGCCTACATTTGAATCTATTACACTCAATTCCATTCCTCTTATTCCATTCCTAACCATTCCATTCCATTCCAATCCATTCCATTCCATTCTACTGCATTCCATTCCATTGTATGCCTTTCCACTCCATTCCTCTCT
>NW_007177401.1:0-340 GCF_000164805.1 Carlito syrichta
TGCATTTCTCTTCATTCCATTCCTCTGCATTCCATTCCATTGCTGTTCATTTCACTCCATTCCTCTCCTCTCATTCCATTTCATTATGTTTTATTCCATTCCATTCTATTAAATTCACCCCCATTTTATTCCTCTCCATTCCCTTTTATTCCACACCATTCCAATCCATTCCTCTCCATTCGATTCTATTCCTTTACATTAAACTTTAATCCATTCAACTCCATTCCATTCCTCTCTATTCCATTCCAATACTTTATTCCATTGCAATCTTTCCATTCCGTTACTTTCCTTTCGTTTCCTTTCCTCTACCTTCTATTCCATTTCTTTACACTCTATTCCA
>NW_007177402.1:0-641 GCF_000164805.1 Carlito syrichta
CAATCCTTTCCTCTCCACTCCATTCTATTCCATTCCATTTTACTCTATTCCATGACTCTCCATTCCATACCACTGCATTCCATTCCACTCCACTCCTTTCCTTTCCATTTAATTGCATTCTACTCCTTTCTACTCTAATCCTCCCCATTCTATTCCTCTACATTCTATTCCTCTCCATTCCATTAATCTCCATTTTATTCATCTCCATTCTATTCCATTCCCAGCCATTCCATTCCATACCATTACTCTCCATTCCTTTCCATTCCATTCCTCTCCATTGCATTCCAATCCATTGCATTCCAGTCCATTCCACCATTCCATTCCATTCCTCTTCCTTGTATTCCATTTCTTTCCATTCCTTTCCACTCTTCTGCATTCCATTCTCTTCCATTTATCTCCATTTCATTCTTTTCCTTTCCATTCCTCCATATTCCTTTCCATCTTTTTCAATTCCTTTCCATTATTTACCTTTGGATTCCTCTACCTTCCATTCCATTCCATTCCATTCCTTTCCATTCCATTCCATTCCATTCCACTCCACTACTTCCATTTTCATTTATTTCTTTTCCATTCCATTCAACTGTATTCATTTATACTCCAATCCTCTCCATTCTATCCTCTCCGTTCTATTCCTCTCCATT
>NW_007177403.1:0-467 GCF_000164805.1 Carlito syrichta
TCTTTTCCATTCCATTCCATTGTATTCATTTATACTCCAATCCTCTCCATTCTATCCTCTTCGTTCTATTCCTCTCCATTCCTTTATCCTACATTCTATTCATCTCCATTCCAATCCATTCCCAGACATTCCATTCCATGCTATACTTCACCATTCCTTTCCATTCCATTCCTCTTCATTCCACTATATTCCATTGGATTCCATTCCACTCCATTCCATTCCTCTCCATTCTACTCCTGTCCATTCCTTTCCATTCCACTCCATTACATTACATTCCTGTCCATCCCATTCCATTTTATTCTTTCCCACTCCATTCCTCCCCATTCCATTCCATTCCATTCCATTCCTGTCCATTCTATTACTCTCTATTCCATTCCTCTCCATTCCTTTCATCTTTATTCCATTGAACTCCATTCCATACCATTCGTCTCCATGGCTCTCCAAGCAATTCCCTTCCATTCCATTCT
>NW_007177404.1:0-385 GCF_000164805.1 Carlito syrichta
TGGAGAGAAATGGAATGGAAAGAAATTGGATCGAATGGAATTCAGTGGAAATTAATGAAATGCAATGGAGTGAGGAGGAATCGAATGGAGTGGAATGCAATTGAATGGAGAAGAATGGAATGGAAAAGAGAGGAAAAGGATAGTGCAGAATGGAATGGAAAGCAATGAAATCTAATGGAGTGGAATGATATGGGATTGAATGGAAAGAAATGGCGAGAAACGACATGGAATGGAATGGAAGGGAAGGGAAGAGAAAAAAGAGGAATGGATTGGAAAGGAATTGAATGGAATACAGTGTAATGGAATGGAGTGGCGTGGAGTGGATTGGAATGAAGTGGATTGGAAAAGAAAGAATGGTGTGGAGAGGATTGGAATGGAATGCAGA
>NW_007177405.1:0-320 GCF_000164805.1 Carlito syrichta
GGAATGGATTGGAATGGATCGGAATGATATGCAATGGAATGGAAACGAATGATATGAAGTGGAATGGAAAGGTAGGTAATGGAATGGAGAGGAATGGAGCATAAAGGAATGGATTGTAGAGGAATGGAATGGCGAGGAATGAAAAGGTTAGAAATGGAGGGAATT
The DNA here is from genome assembly GCF_000164805.1 of Carlito syrichta. Lineage (NCBI taxonomy): Eukaryota > Metazoa > Chordata > Mammalia > Primates > Tarsiidae > Carlito > Carlito syrichta. Next base: position 166 of record NW_007177405.1, read on the forward strand.
GAATGGAAAGGACTGGAAGGGAGCAGAATGAAATGGAAAGGAATTGGAGGAGGAAAATGTAATAAAATGGAATGGAAAGGAAATAAAGGGAATTTAATGGAATGAAATGGAAAGGAGAGTAATGATATGGAATGGAATGGAATGGAAGGTAATGG
>NW_007177406.1:0-352 GCF_000164805.1 Carlito syrichta
CTACCTAGTTAAGTCAGCTTGCTAGACAGCTAGATAGCTTGTTTGCTAGCTAGTTATATCAGCTAGATAGCCAGCTAGCTAATCAGCTAGCTAGTTAAGTCAGCTAGCAAACCAGCTAGTTACTTGGCTAACTAGCTAGCTAACAACTCAACTAGCTGATCAGCTAACTAGTGAGTTCACTTGCTTTCCATCAGGACAGCTAAATATTCAGCTCGCTCGCCTGCCAACTGGTCAGCAAACTAGTCAGGTCGCTCAACAGCCAACACGTCAACTAACTTGTCGACTCACTCACAGGCCAACAGGTCAGTGAACTAGTTGGTTTGTTCGCCAGTCAACTAGTTAATACAGCTCA
>NW_007177407.1:0-469 GCF_000164805.1 Carlito syrichta
TCAGCTAGCAAACCAGCTAGTTACTTGGCTAACTAGCTAGCTAACAACTCAACTAGCTGACCAGCTAACTAGTGAGTTCACTTGCTTTCCATCAGGACAGCTAAATATTCAGCTCGCTCGCCTGCCAACTGGTCAGCAAACTAGTCAGGTCGCTCAACAGCCAACACGTCAACTAACTTGTCGACTCACTCACAGGCCAACAGGTCAGTGAACTAGTTGGTTTGTTCGCCAGTCAACTAGTTAATACAGCTCACAGGTCGTCTCACTCATCGGCTGAATAGGTAAAGCAGCTCACGTGTCGCCACATTCACCGGGCAACGTGTTAAGTGGCTAATTGGTGAGCTCACTCACTGGCCAACTAGTTAAGTCTGACCAGTCGGCTCACTCTCCAGCCGACTAAATTCAGCTATCCAGTCATCTCCCACTCTGTCCAACTAGTTAAATCAGCTAACCATTCTACTCTCCTACC
>NW_007177408.1:0-404 GCF_000164805.1 Carlito syrichta
AACTAGAGGAAATTACTAGCTAGCCAGCTGTCTAGCCATCTGACTTAACTAGCTTTTTAACTAACTAGTGAGCTGGCTAGCCAACTGACTTAATGAGGTGACTTAACTAGCTAGACAACTGGTTAGCCAGTTGACTTAAATTGTTGATTACCGAGTGAGGTCACCTGCCTGACCAGCCTGCTAACCAGCCAGCTTATCTTGCTAGCAGTCTAGCTAGCCAGCCGGCTACCTAGCTAACTTAGCAAGTAGACATCCAGCTAGCCAGCTGGCTTAATTAGCTAGACACCTAGCTAGCCAGCTGGCTATTCAGCTCACTTAACTCACTGACTTAACTAGCTAACCAACTGGCTAGCCAGCAGACTTAATTAGCTAGCTACCTACCTAGCCAGGTGGCTAGCCAGCTG
>NW_007177409.1:0-959 GCF_000164805.1 Carlito syrichta
TCAGCTGGTTAGCTAGGTTTCTATCTAGTTAAGTCAGTTTGTTTAGTCAGCTGTCTAGCCAGCTACCTATCAAGGTACCTAGCTAGTTAATTCAACGGACTAGCAAGCTGGCTAACTAGTTAAGTTGCATAGTTAAGTCAGCCCACTGGCCAGTGGTTTAGTTAGGCACTTAGGTAGTTAAATCCATTGTCAAGTCAGAGGGCTATGTAGGTATGTAGCTAGTTAAGTGTGCTGGCAAGCCATCAGGCTATCTAGTCATGTCAGCTAGTTAAGTTAGCTGGCTATCAAGCTGTCTAGCTAGGTAGGTAACTAGTTCAGTCTGCTAGATACCCAGCTGTCTATTTAGTTAGTCAGCTAATTAAATCAGCTACTGGCTATCTAGGTAGCTAGGCAGTTAAGTCAGCTGGCTACCCAGCTGGCCAGCTAGTAAAGTCAGCTAGTTTAGTCAGCTGTCTAACCAGCTGGCTAGCTAGTTAAGCTAGTTAAATCAGCTGATGAAGTCAGTTGTCTAGCCAGCTGGCTAGCTATTTAAAAAGCTGTTTACATCAGATGGGTAGCCAGCTGGCTCACTAGATATTTCAGCTAATTAAGTCAGCTGGCTAGCTAGGTAGCTAGGCAATTAAATCAGTTGACAAGCCAGCTGGCTAGCTAGTTAAGTCAGATAGTTAAGATAACTGGCTAACAAGCTTGCTAGCTAGGTAGCTAGCTAGGTATGTCAGCTGTCTATGCCAGCTGGCTATATAGTTAATTCACCTAATTAAGTCAGCTGAGAAAGCAGCTGGCTAGCTAGGTAGTTTGCTAGTTAAGTCAGTAGGTAGACATCTCGCTAGCTAGATACGTCATCTAGTTAATTCAGCTGGATAGCCAGCTGGCTAACTATGTAGCATGCTAGTGAATTCAACTGGCTAGAAAGCAGACCAGCTAGTTAAGACAGCAAGTTAAATCAGCTGGATAGCAAG
>NW_007177410.1:0-820 GCF_000164805.1 Carlito syrichta
CCCAGCTGTCTATTTAGTTAGTCAGCTAAATAAATCAGCTACTGGCTATCTAGGTAGCTAGACAGTTAAGTCAGCTGGCTACCCAGTTGGCCCAGCTAGTAAAGTCAGCTAGTTTAGTCAGCTGTCTAACCCAGCTGGCTAGCTAGTTAAGCTAGTTAAGTCAGCTGATGAAGTCAGTTGTCTAGCCAGTTGGCTAGCTAGTTAAAAAGCTGTTTACGTCAGATGGGTAGCCAGCTGGCTCACTAGATATTTCAGCTAATTAAGTCAGCTGGCTAGCTAGGTAGCTAGGCAATTAAGTCAGTTGACAAGCCAGCTGGCTAGCTAGTTAAGTCAGATAGTTAAGACAACTGGCTAACCAGCTTGCTAGCTAGGTAGCTAGCTAGGTATGTCAGCTGTCTATGCCAGCTGGCTATATAGTTAATTCACCTAATTAAGTCAGCTGAGAAAGCAGCTGGCTAGCTAGGTAGTTTGCTAGTTAAGTCAGCAGGTAGACATCTGGCTAGCTAGATACGTCATCTAGTTAATTCAGCTCGATAGCCAGCTGGTTAGCTATGTAGCATGCTAGTGAATTCAACTGGCTAGAAAGCAGGCCAGCTAGTTAAGACAGCAAGTTAAATCAGCTGGATAGCAAGCTTGCTAGCTAGGTTGTGACCTATTTAATTCTGTTGGCTAGACAGCTGGCTAGCAAATTATGTCACCTAGATAAGTCAGCTCACTATCCAGGTGGCTATAGAGGTAAAGAGCTAGTTAAGTCAGATGCATAGCCGTCTGTATATCTAGTTAAGTCAGCTAGTTTATTCTCCTGGCTGACCAGCTGCCT
>NW_007177411.1:0-346 GCF_000164805.1 Carlito syrichta
GTACCTGACTTAGTTAGGTAACAAGTGAGTTAGCTGATTTAGCTAGCTGACTTAGCTAGCTAGTTGGTTAGCTAGCTGACTTAACTAATGGACTTAACTAGTTGGCTAACAAGATAGCTAGCTGACTTAAGTTGGTTAACGAGTTAGCTAACTGTTTTAACTAGTTGGTAAATGAGATATTTAGCTGATCTAACTAGTTGGTTAACGAGTTAGCTAAGTGACTTAACTTAACTAGTTAGTTGGTTTAATATGTTGACTGTCTATTCGGCCGACTTGTTTGCTGGCATAAACTGTTGGCAAAATAGTCGGCCGACTAGCTGGGTTAACTAGTTGACTGACTAGTTGA
>NW_007177412.1:0-869 GCF_000164805.1 Carlito syrichta
GTTTAATATGTTGACTGTCTATTTGGCAGACTGTTTGCTGGCATAAACTGTGGCAAAATAGTCGGCTGACTAGCTGGGTTAACTAGTTGACTGACTAGTTGACCCACTATTTAGCAGGGTTAACTAGTTGGCTTGCTAATTTGCTGACCTAACTAGTCCAATTAGTTGACCGACTAGTTAGCTGACCAAACTAGTCAGCCGACTACTTAGCTGACCTTAATTGTCCACTGAAAAGTTGGCCCACTGTTCGGCCAATTGGTTAGCTAACTTGACTAGTTGGACTGCTAGTGGGCCGACCGGTTAGCTGGCTTAACTAGTCAGTCAGTGAGTGGGACGACAGGATAGCTAACATAGCTAGTAGACCCATGAGTGAGCCGACTGGTCAGCTGGATTAAGTAGTTCACTGGTGAGTGATCCGATTGGTCAGCTGACGTAACTAGTTGGACAGTAGGTGAGTCGACTGGTCAGCCAACTTAACTAGTCAGCCGGCGTGTGAGATGACTGGTCAGCTGAATTTAGTTGGCTGTCGAGTTAGCCAACTAGACAAACTTAACTAGTTGGCTGGTATTGAGCTGACCAGTGAGCCACCTTAACTAGTTGGCAGGTGAGTTAGCCAATGCGTGAGCTGCCTTAACTCTTCAGCTAATGAGTGAGTCGACATGTGAGCTGACTTAACTAGATGGCTGGCGAGCAAGCCGACTAGTTTGCTGGCCGATTGGCTGGCGAGCAAGCCGAATATTTAGTTGACCTGATGGAAAGCAATTGAGCCTACTATTTAGCTGACCAGCTAGCTGAGTTGCTAGTGGACTAGTTAGTCAAGTAACTAGCTGATTTGTGAGCTGTCTTAACTAGCTAGCTGATATAACTAG
>NW_007177413.1:0-346 GCF_000164805.1 Carlito syrichta
TTAACTCTTCAGCTAATGAGTGAGCCGACATGTGAGCTGACTTAATTAGATGGCTGGCGAGCAAGCCGACTAGTTTGCTGGCCGATTGGCTGGCGAGCAAGCCTAATATTTAGTTGACCTGATGGAAAGCAATTGAGCCTACTATTTAGCTGACCAGCTAGCTGAGTTGCTAGTGGACTAGTTAGTCAAGTAACTAGCTGATTTGTGAGCTGTCTTAACTAGCTAGCTGATATAACTAGTTGGAAAACAAACTATTTAGCTGTCTAGCAAGCTGACTTAACTAGCCAGCTAACTGGCTAGTTAGTTGGCTAGCTGACTTAATTATCTAGCATATTAGCTAGCTGAC
>NW_007177414.1:0-321 GCF_000164805.1 Carlito syrichta
CCATTCAATTCTATTCTTTTCCACTCCTTTCCTCTCCATTCAATTCCTATCCATTCCATTACCCTCTATTCCATTCCTCCCAATTCTATTCCTCTTCTTTCCATTCCATTCCATTTCAATACTTTCCATTCCATTCCTACCCATTCCGTTTCTTTCCATTCCCTTCTGTTCCATTCCTATTCATTCCATTCCTCTCCATTTCAATGCCTTCCACTATATTACATTCCATTACATTCATCAACATTCCATTTCATTTCTTTCCATTCCATTCCTCTTGATACCATTCCAATCGCTTGTATTCCATTACTCTCCATTCCACTC
>NW_007177415.1:0-670 GCF_000164805.1 Carlito syrichta
TCCAAATCGACAGGAAATATCAGGACATCTTACTGAGATTTAAAAGGAAATCCTGTTCTAGGAGTTCTCATTTCCGGAATCTACAGGACCTCATGATTAGGTTTAATCAGCATTCTTGGATTCTGGGTCCCTACATTTTCAGAGCTACTTGCTTCGTGGATATGCTAAATCTGTCATTACATATCCTCAGGATCTTTCTGGTCCTCTTGTTAGTTGTAATCAAGGATTTGGCCTTAGAAATCCTTTCATTTCCTGGGAACATCTACGACCAAAATCATATTCCCCAGAATCAAACGGTATATTGGTACAAAATTCCTTGATTCAGGTGACCTCAAAGTACAGAAAATTTTTGTGGGTGGACAGGTAGGAATTTGCGTTTTGGATTTGGAATATTCCATATTTTGGGGTGGTATTGTGATGGGGAACCAGGAATCTTGGATTGCAGATCCCAACGAATATTATGGACGTTTTTCTCTTGACATCCAAAAATCGGAACTCTCGGTCATCAGGAACTGTCTCGGTATCCTGCAGAGTGAAGCAGGAAACTGGGTAATGGAGGTCGTCATATACAGGAAACTACACGTCATAATGCTAAGGAAGTATAAGGAATCTACTTTATATGAGTCCTCAATCCCAAAAACTACAGGCCGTCTTCCTAAGACGTAACCAG
>NW_007177416.1:0-312 GCF_000164805.1 Carlito syrichta
TCTTATCTAGATGACTTGACAAACTAACTACGTAGCTCGCCAGATGGCTGTCCAGATGACATAACTAGCTGACTTAAACAGTTAGACAACTAGCTAGCCAACTAATTAATAGTTGACTTAACTAGCTAGTAGCTGACTGGCCAGCTGTCTTAACTCGCTAACTTATCTAGCTAGCATCCTAGACAGCTGGCTGGACAGCTGACTTAACTAACTGATTTAACCAGCTGGCCTGCTGGCTAGCCAGCTGACTAAATTAACTGACTTAACTAGCTAGCCAGCTGACTGGCCAGCTGAATTAACTAGCTGACTTAA
>NW_007177417.1:0-641 GCF_000164805.1 Carlito syrichta
CATAGTCACTGGGGCACTCTTCATATTGGAGGCAGTCGCTGGGGCAGTCAACAAAGACCAGGTGAGTAGAGATGTACCCATCACAGATGAGGGTCAGTCAGTGTGTCACTGATTGGATAGAGAAGCCAGTCACTGGAATACTGAACACAATGCAGAGTCAGTCAATGAGACATAAAACATAGAGGAGACAGTAACTCTGGCACCCATCAGAGAGCAGATTGAGTCACTTGTAAAGTCATCACAGAAGAGGGCCTGTCACTGAAATAAACATCTCAGAGGAGGGCCAGTCACTTGATATTTAACACCAAGTAATTATATTCACTGTAGTGCCGATAATAGAGGAGAGACTGTCACTGAGGCACCCTCACAGTGAAGGGTTAGTCACTTGAGAACACAATATAGAGGAGGCTTAGAAAATGGGGCATCTATAGCCATGAGAAACAGTCACAGAGCACCTATGGCAGAAGGCAGCTCTTAACTTTGGCACCAAATTTGGAAGAAGGCCAGTCAAAAAGAGGTACAATCACAAAGGGCACCAATCACAAACAAGGCAAAGTCAATAGAGAACCTGTTATGAGAGAGGCCCAATCACTGGAGTACCCTTCACAGAGAAAAACCAGTCACTAGATCATGCCTTATGG
>NW_007177418.1:0-863 GCF_000164805.1 Carlito syrichta
GGATAGAGAAGCCAGTCACTGGAAAACTGAACACAATGCAGAGTCAGTCAATGAGACATAAAACATAGAGGAGACAGTAACTCTGGCACCCATCAGAGAGCAGATTGAGTCACTTGTAAAGTCATCACAGAAGAGGGCCTGTCACTGAAATAAACATCTCAGAGGAGGGCCAGTCACTTGATATTAACACCAAGTAATTATATTCACTGTAGTGCCGATAATAGAGGAGAGACTGTCACTGAGGCACCCTCACAGTGAAGGGTTAGTCACTTGAGAACAAATATAGAGGAGGCTTAGAAAATGGGGCATCTATAGCCATGAGAAACAGTCACAGAGCACCTATGGCAGAAGGCAGCTCTTAACTTTGGCACCAAATTTGGAAGAAGGCCAGTCAAAAAGAGGTACAATCACAAAGGGCACCAATCACAAACAAGGCAAAGTCAATAGAGAACCTATTATGAGAGAGGCCCAATCACTGGAGTACCCTTCACAGAGAAAAACCAGTCACTAGATCATGCCTTATGGAAGAGGTTCAGACACTAGGGCACCTACCATGGAAGAGAACTAGTTCCTGGGGCACTCATTATGGAGAAGTCTCAGTTACTATGTCACTGAATAGAGCATAGAGCAAAGTATCACTGAAGTGGCACACAGCAAAGAGGAAGCTAATCACTGGATTACCAATAACTGATGAGCGCCAGACTCTGGAGCATGGATTAAAAAAGAGTATCAATCAACAAGGCGCCAAAAACAGAGGATGGTCAGTCATTGATGCACTGATTACAAATTAGGACCAGTCACTGGGCAAGTATCACACAAGAGGGCCAATGACTGGGGCAACCATCACAAAAGATATCTAATCA
>NW_007177419.1:0-2889 GCF_000164805.1 Carlito syrichta
CCTGGTTGATGAGGTATGCCCCTTCCTTCCTTAGCAGAATCCCTCCACTGCCAATCTCACCCCTCCCCATAAAAAGTTTTCCACTACTGCCAATCACTTTCTTACAGCACTATAAGTGATCAAGTTCAGCTCATGAGTGAGAATATAAAGAACTCTGTTCTTTGGTTCTGTGATAAATCACTGAAAATTACCTACTTCATATCCACCAAACGTTGTGCAAAATCCTTATATCTGTCCTTTTTTATGGCTGCAAAATATTCCACAGTGTATATACATCATTTATTTTGTCCATTGCAGATATGATGGGCAACATAGTTGGTACCATGTTTTATTGCAATTGTGATTAGAGCTGCAAAAAACACACTCATGCAGTTATATTTTTGGTAAAATGATTTGAGTTCCTTCATGTATATTCTCAACAGGGGAATTACTGAATCACATGGTAGGTCATTATGCAGTCCCTGTACAAACCACCACACTGTTTTCAAAATGAGTTGCTCTACTTTTCAGTCCACATGCAGTGTAGAAGCATTTATTTCTTCCCAAATTCTGACCTGCATCTGTTATTGTTTGCTTTATTAATGGTGGCCAGTCTTACAGGGGGTATGTCATATTTCAAAGTGGTTGCATATGCATTTCTTTGATGATGTGTGAGGCTGAGCAATTTTCATATGTCTGCTGGCTGCCCATATCTCTTCTTATGAAAAGTGTCCAATTACGTATTGTGCACACTTTTCAAAGGGAAGGTTTGTCTGAGTTTTTGAGTGTTTGAGTTTCTTGTAGATCCCAGTTATTATGCCTTTTTACAGATATAAAGGTGGAGAATCGTTTTTCCCATTCTGTTGGCTGTATCCCTCTCTTCTGATGGTTTCTTTGGTTTTCCAGAAGTATATTAATTTGATGAGATCCCACTTGTCGAACTTACTTCTTAACGCATGGGTACTTAGGGATCTGAAGAGGAATTAGTTTCCAGTTCCAGTTATCCTAACAGTGTCTCCTGCGTTTTCTTAGATTTTTAAAATTTGGTGTTTTATATTTAGATCTTTGATCCATTTAGAGTTAATGTGTATGGTCATATATAAGGGTCCTGTTTCAATCTTGGCCCTGTTGTCAGCCTTTTCCCAGCACCATTTACTGAAGATGTTCTCCATTAACCAGTGGGTCCTGGAGGTTTTTTCAAAGATGAGTTGGTTGAGAATTTGAGGATTTCATTCTCTGTCCTAATCCATTGGCCTTTGGACCTATTCTTGTACCAATACCAGGCTGTTTTGATTACTGTAAACATATAGTAAAGTTTGAAGTCTGGAACTGCAATAGCTCCTGCTTTGCTTCTTTTGATAAGATTCTTTGACTATTCGTGATTGTTTAGGTTTTCGTATGAATTCCATGTTGCAATTTCCAGATCTGGGAAGAATCATATTAACTTAATGGTTATTTCATTGAATGTGTAGATTGACTAAAGGCTAATATTTACATTAAAAGAGGTAAGTAAAGTAAGCAAAGCAAACATGTCAAATTGTCATTCATGACATCAGTCTCAGAACTTTGACATCATAATGGGAGGGACCTTGACTAGTGAGCAATCCTTACGATTCAAGCACTTGTGTACAGTGCTCTGCCTTATGTGGTGGACATGGTGGATTTCATTCCCAAGAATTGTTCACACCTATCCAAATATTCTCCATGAATAAGTGACCATTCAAGAATCCTCTAAAGGAGGTAGTCTTTTTTTTAAAGCAGTTTTTATTGAGAGGACTGAGAAACTCCCAAACTGGGAGGGAACCTGAGGGGGTTGTCCAAGAGGTAGTCTTTTATTATTATGGTTACGGAGTCCTGTTGAGGTTTGGTTATAGCACAACCAAATAATATTTAGCCCTTTCTTAAGTTTAGAAAGTTTTGCATGTTTTTAGTATTGTGTAACAGCCTTTGAGCAGTTTTTCCTACAGGATTTGAACATTGCTTTTGCTAAGGTTATAATCAATTTTCCAGAATTTTCAATTATCTAAATATTTAAATTAATGCAGAGCCAAAATACTTACTACTTTGTAAATCTCCCTGTTATTTTGGTTTATATATATTGGATCCCAACTTCTCTTTTTTCTGTGTGACTCATTGTAAAGGTTTGGTGATTAAAAGTATCAGATTTATCGGAAACATTGTTGCAGGGTAAAGCATTGTGTCTTATGTAGAGAAAATACTAAAGGATTCACAGCAAATGCTCTTCTAAATATATAAATTGGGTAAATATATAAAGGAAACGTCATTTTATATTTCCTTCAAATATATAAGGGAAACTCTTCTCTAAGGATTACACATCTGTAACTTTTAATCAAAATTAACAAGCAGAAAATACAGAGTGCACCAAGAATATGTACACAAAATTTAAGAATGGAAAAAGCTGTATTAAATTATGATTCTGTTTTATTTTCTAAAAATTTTAAAATTATTATGCATTCTGCCTTCTGAATAGCACTTAGATACACTGAATCTCAAGGTTCAGTGTTCTCAGAATGAAGTAGATCTGGAATCTCAACATTTCAATCTATGCAGAATACAGCATTCAGAATTTATGTGAGAAACACTGTAGTTGTCAATTTTCAAGGCAGAATTATCCCATGTATTCCAACGTGTTAATAAGAAAAGGAGTTATCGTTGGATTATCACACAATTTTTAAAAAATCAATCCCTGCATAATGAATATTTCTAGGCCCAAACCTGAGTTATAACAATTGTTATAGTAAAATGAAATAAAAAATAGAATAAAAAAATCAGTTGCATGTTTTACAGTTTTAATTAATTAATTTATTTTTATTTTTTAAAAATGTTGATTACGGGCGCTGCCTGCGTACTCGTGACCAAGCCAGGTGTGCACGGGTGTCAGTGCTCCCA
>NW_007177420.1:0-744 GCF_000164805.1 Carlito syrichta
TATCCAGCTGACTGACTAGATGGCTAAGTAGTTAAGTCAGCCTACTAGACAGTTGGCTACCTGATTAAGTCTAGTTATGTCAGATGGGTAGTCAGCTGGCAGGCTAGGTAGGAAGCTAGTTAAGTTAGCTGGCTAGCTAGCTGGTTAGCCAGTTAAGTCCGCTAGATTATCAGCTGGCTTCCCAGCTGACTGGCTAGGTAGCTACCTAGTTAAGTCAGCTGGCAAGTTAGCTGAAGAGCTGGTTAAGTCAGCTAGTTAATACAGCCTTCCATCCAACTGGTTAGCTAATTAAATCAGATAGTTAAGTCAGCTGACCAGCCAGCTGGCTAACCAGGTAGTTAGCTAGTTAAATCAGCTAGTTAACTCAGCTGGAGAACTAGGTAGCTAGCTAGTTATGTCAGCTAGTTAATTAGCTGACTAGCTGGTTAATTCAGTTAGTTAAATCAGCTGGCTAGCCAACTGCCTATGAGGGTAGCTATCTAGTTGTCATTTGGCTAGCTAGTTAGCTAGCTAACTAAGTCATTTAGTTAAGTCAGCTTTCTAGCCAGTTGCAAAGCAGGGTAGCTAGTGTGTTAAATCAACTGGCTAGCAAGCTGGATAGCTAGTTAAGTCAGCTCACTGGCCAGCATGTTAGCTAGGTAGTTAGGTAGTTAACTAGGCTGACAAGCCAGTGGGTTATGCAGGTAGGTAGCTAGTTAAGTGAGCTGGCAAGCCATGAGGCTATCTTGTTATGTCACCTAGTTG
>NW_007177421.1:0-652 GCF_000164805.1 Carlito syrichta
AGATTATTCAGCTGGCTTTCCCAGCTGACTGGCTAGGTAGCTACCTAGTTAAGTCAGCTGGCAAGTTAGCTGAAGAGCTGGTTAAGTCAGCTAGTTAATACAGCCCTTCCATCCAACTGGTTAGCTAATTAAATCAGATAGTTAAGTCAGCTGACCAGCCAGCTGGCTAACCAGGTAGTTAGCTAGTTAAATCAGCTAGTTAACTCAGCTGGAGAACTAGGTAGCTAGCTAGTTATGTCAGCTAGTTAATTAGCTGACTAGCTGGTTAATTCAGTTAGTTAAATCAGCTGGCTAGCCAACTGCCTATGAGGGTAGCTATCTAGTTGTCATTTGGCTAGCTAGTTAGCTAGCTAACTAAGTCATTTAGTTAAGTCAGCTTTCTAGCCAGTTGCAAAGCAGGGTAGCTAGTGTGTTAAATCAACTGGCTAGCAAGCTGGATAGCTAGTTAAGTCAGCTCACTGGCCAGCATGTTAGCTAGGTAGTTAGGTAGTTAACTAGGCTGACAAGCCAGTGGGTTATGCAGGTAGGTAGCTAGTTAAGTGAGCTGGCAAGCCATGAGGCTATCTTGTTATGTCACCTAGTTAATTCACCTGGCTTCCAGCTGTCTAGCTAGGTATCTATCTAGTTAAGTCTGTTGGCTAGCCAGCTGGCT
>NW_007177422.1:0-849 GCF_000164805.1 Carlito syrichta
CAGAACCCAGCACCACTGCCATTTCCAGAACCTTTTTGGCAAGTGAATGCTTTCTGAGTAGTAGGTGCTAAGTGATATTTATTCATCATTATTTTTCAAGTCCTGCTTATCAGTCCCTTCAGCAGTGTCACTCCAAAATAAAATGACTGTTAGTTTTTCAGAATTTAGTATAAAAATTCCTATCACTGATTCACGGATTTCAAAATGTTTCAAAATGAGAAGATAGAATTAGATTTTAATATCTAGGATGTCCAAAAATTAATAACACATCTTGAAGAACCATGATTTTTCAAAGGAAAAAGAAGGGAAATTTGCTCTCTATAATAACACCTTTTATACGTTTAAAGATCAGAAATGCTATGATTCCTAACTTCCATGTATGGGTAGTGAAACTATTTTACCTAAGATCAGAGAGAAATGTCTTTGTATTTGTGCAGATAGGGAAAATAACACTGCCCGTTGGTCACGTGCTACCATAATTTCCAACTTTTTTGTAGTTCTATTTGTCGACACTGGTCTAACTGTAAGTCAGGTCTATCAGTCCCCAAACTTCCGGAATTTTCTCAGACACACAAGTGTAGGTACTCTGTTCCTGTTGTCTTCTCCTTCATGTCTGTGAAAGCAAGTTGTTTCTCCAGTAACTCACACTCTAGACTGGCGAGAGAACTTCCTCACTCCTGTTGTCTGTGTGGTTCCCTTCCTGAGACAGTGGAGGGTCAAGGTGAAAATGGCAGCCACATGCCTTGTTACTCTTTTTAAAATAATACATAGATGCTGGTTTTAAATTTGGATGGTATATTTCTTTTTTTAAATTGAGCCAAGGTTCTTTATATATATATTTTTTTATTT
>NW_007177423.1:0-309 GCF_000164805.1 Carlito syrichta
AGGAGGAGGAGACCTTCCTTTATGCCACCGTTAGTGCACCTCTTTCTATGGTTTTCTCTACAAGTTTGAGAATACTGAAATAAAACATGGATTTAGTTACATTTTTCTTTTTCTAATAGGAATGCAGAGAGCTGGAGCAATAATAAAAAAGTATATAAGTAACATATAAGTGATATAAGTAATAAAAGTAAAATAAGTAATATAAACAATATATAAGCAATATGAGCAATATATAAGTAATATAAGTAATATAAGTAAAAGTATATAAGTAATGTGTAAGTAATATAATATAAATAATATAAGTATAAG
>NW_007177424.1:0-730 GCF_000164805.1 Carlito syrichta
CAACCTAAACCAACTCCTGAACCCATTACAGTACCTGAAACCTTCCAATTCCCGTTCCCCTCCAATACCTGTACACCTACCAAACACCTGAACCCCTTCAAGCCCCTGAGCCCTTCCATTTCCTGTACCCTTTCCATTACCCATACCCCAATCCAACTCCTGAACCTATTCCAGCACCTGAACCCTTCCCATTCCCTTTCCCTCTCCAATACCTGTACCACTCCCAAACACCAGAACCCTTTCCTGCATCTGAGCCCTTCCATTTCCTGTACCCTTTCCAATACCCATATCCGAAACCAATTCCTGAACCCATTCCAGCAAGTGAAACCTTCCAATTCCTCATCCCTTTCAAATACCTTTACTCTTTCAAACTCCTGAAACCCTTCCAGCTCCAGAAGCCTTCCAGTTCTTGTACCCTTTAGAATACCCATACCCCAAACAACTCCTGAACCCATTCCAGCACGTGAAACCTTCCAATTCCCGTTCACTCTCCCCTACCAAACGACTGAACCCCTTCGAGCACCTGAAGCCTTCCAATTCCTGTACCCTTTCCAATACCCATACCCCAAAACAACTCCTGAACCCATTCCAGCAACTGAACCATTACAATTCCCGTTCCCTTACCAATACCAGCACCCCAATCAAACTCCTGGGCCCGTTCCAGCACCGATCCCCTTCCACTTCTTGTACCCTTTCCAATAACCATGCCGAAACCAACTCGGGAACACAT
>NW_007177425.1:0-9295 GCF_000164805.1 Carlito syrichta
ATTTCCTTTGGTAGAGTTGCAGCTGAACTGTTACTGAAGTAGCAATAGCTATCAAAGCTGTAATTCCTAAAATTAAGGTGGCTAAAAACCATTTCTGTCTGGCTAATAAAGCATTAACCTCATACAATGTTTGCAAACCATATTCATCATACCAACGAGATGACAAATCCCTCATAAAAAGGCATTAGTTAAACAATTAGTTAAAATGCATTCAATACAAGATATCTTATAAACATTATCATGGTAAATAATTTTAACAGTTTGATATTCATTCCAAACTAAAAACATGTAAGTCTGTAAGCATGCCTTAATGTGGTACTGCTGAGTTCGTCCAACAGGCCTAGACAGGCTGACTGGTTGAAGGGCTGTGAGGGCTCTCCACAAATGAAGCTGAATGGCTTGTCTGATTCCAATTTTAAATGAAAATATTGGGGGTACCCATCCATTGGAGTGCCTTCTAGCTGCAGCAAGCATAGAGCCATTAAAACTCCAGTCACTAATATACAGTCTTTCACCGGGTACAGGATAGTCCACCGTAGAGTTATAAGCACAGTCTCTCCATTTCAGGAAGCCAGCACCTTGCCGGACAAATGATTAGTCCTTTTCTGTATCATTGAAGGGGTAAGCAGCTATGCTGAGAGGCAACGAAGCTCTAGTTGCATGGCTAGGTGTGGTTCCTCCAGGCATTAACATCTCCAGTCACCAACTGTCCTTGATATTGTCCTGATAAGGGCTATTTGTACTCAGAGACTTAAAGGTGGACATTAAGCAAGAAGCCTGGTAATTATTAAAAGCAGCATTGTTACAAAAACAAATAGGGAGTGAGTTGGAATGCCCTTTATAAGAAAAATTACAATTTGTAACATGTTTGACTTGAGCACAAAATAAAGCAGGCTCTCCCCTTTTTCTGTAAGAAGAGCCTTCCATTTTATCAGAGGTTTTATACTTCCTTCTGGATTTCAATGTCTAGTCATAGCTGAATAGCCTGAAGAGTCCAAATTTAAATGATTAATAACAAATAAAGCATGATTCAAGATGTGGTGAGGAGAGCTATACTTGAACTCCCCTCTTGTAACTTAATTGATTTTTTAGTTTGGTGAGCTCTTTCAACTATGGCTTGACCTTGTGAATTGTAGGGAATTTCTGTGGAATGAGAAATATTAAATTGGGAGCAAAATTGCTGGAAAGATTTAGATGTATATGCCGGACCATTGTCAGGGAGGCTGGACATGCCTAATTAGGCAGTCAGGAACCGAATAGGTGAAGTAAACTATGGGTATAAGGACATGGGAAGCAGTAACTGTTAGTAAAGGGAATGGACCAAGGAAGGGCAGAATGCTCCATGCTAGCACAAATATGCAACTAAATGGTCTGTAAAAGAGTGGGGGAGGAGGGAGAGATAGTATGAAGACTAGCAGTTTCCAAAAGACGCAGTATATCTGCAACGTAATGTCAGTGTTGAGATATAAACTTGAGAGAGATATATCATAGAACAACAAGGAATTGTTAACATTCTTTTGTCCCAGCCACCCACTAGAGAAGAGACCTATTAAGCCATGTGTAAACTTGAAATGGCTTTTCAAGTACATATGGGGGTGAGAGAGGACAAAGGAGCTGAAAACCTTTCTTATTTTGTTTACCCAGAATTTGCCTTGAACGCTTGCAATTTATTATTGTTTATTATTATTATTATTATTATTATTATTATTATTTAAGGAGAATATTAAAACAGACAAGTAACTAATAAAGCTAACTTTTGGGTTAAATGCCAAAAAAATTGTACTGTGGGATGCAGTTTTGAAGGCACTGCTATCATTGGAAAACATGATCCTTCTGAATTAAGAGGGCATGGTTTCAATGACTATCCTATTATGCTCCAGTCTTTACAAACTTCAAATGTCAACATTCACCCTAGAGGATCTTGTTGAAATGCAGATTTTGATTTAGTGGGTCTGATTCAGTGGACCCAGGCCATGTACAAAGGATCAGAAATTAGACTATTTCTGACTTTTTAATATCTCTAACAATTTCCCAGGTGATGCCCAAGCTGCTGATCTGTAAACCACATATTTAATAACAAGGTTCTAGTAGATAGATAATTCATTATTAGTGAAACATTTTAAGATAAACTGCCAACTGTATTTTCCTTACGACAATGGCTATGAAGATTTTCCCTATTAAACCTTTTTACTTAAGAGAATAATTGCTTCAATAAACAACCTTGAAACATTCAACCCTTTAGTTAGTCTGAATTTAATCACTATATAAAATGTGGCTCATGTAATAATTAAGAAATGATAATGTCCTTGGCAGATGAGGTAAATTACGTTTAAGCTACATTTTTTTCTTTAAAAGTTCCCTTTTCTATGACTCAAATCACTTGTGGCTTCCAAGATATATGTTCTTGAAGGCATAGTCTGTGAATAATGTAGAGCGTGGCATCTAGCAGTCCCCTCCTACCATTCCCCTGCAGAAGCAAAACTGCATGCATGGGAATAAATGGGATTCTCATCTCATGTGAGCATTTCCTAGTAATGAGATGGCTCTTGGGATAATTTAACTGACCAGGAGAGCCAATCTAGGCAATCCTTAATCAGAATGCTATGTTTTCTAGTGCTTGCCATATTAGATTTTAGCCATGCCCTAGAGTTATAAAATTACTTCCTTATCAATTCATTTTTCATGGCACTAGCATTACTTATTTTGGCTGAGGATTCAAGGGTATACTTTTAAAATGAAATGATAGAACTACAGTTATTAGACAGCATAAATTTTTCCACAGTCGTATTTAGAATCTGTAGGCTTTCATACTCAGTTTGAAAGTTTTCTCACTGATATTCTCATGTTCATTAATCCTCTTTGTTCTCAGTTTCCTCCCTGCCTTAATCAATTGATATACTGTATATAAAGTTGTGGGTAAGGTAAATTTGTATGAGAAAAAATGTATTTAAATACACAAAATAAAATCCTATTTAATTTTATAATGAATAATATGTAAAAAAAATTATTTGTGATTACCATCCTCCAAATACCTGTCAACATATTTTTCAAGTTCTTTCTTATTAATTTAAAGCAGAATACATCTGCATTTTCACTTTATGCATAACTTTAAGTATTTCTGTTTTGCTTATTTTTTCTTTATGACAATTATAGGCCAGCTTTTAACTGCTGCTGCACCAAATCTTTTGCTGCCTTAAGTATCTTAGATGGTATAGGCCATTGTTCTACCCAAAACTGGCTTATTGACATGCAACTTTAACAACAATGGCCTATAGGGTAAATTTGAATAGCCAATGCCAACTCGGTTTGTTTTTTCATTCACTTGGACAGGTTTTTGTATTCCCTGTCTGTCTTTACCACGTCCCTTAAAGGGAACATAGCCCATCTACAGCATTTGTGCTGAGACTTTATCATTGGGGCTATACAAAAGCATGTCCATTTGTGAAAAAAGATCTCTTCTCCATAATGTAAAGGTGATAGATGGAATAACATATGGGCAAAAAGTTCCTGAAGTCTCATTATCTGCCCAATTTAAAATCTTTGAACTTTGGCTACTGAGGGTACTTGACCAATGCCTATAAGTCCCGAAGAAGCCATACGAGTTGGCCACGAGGCAGGCCAATCCTTTCTGGCAATACAAGAACCCATTGGCTCCTGTGTCTAACAAGCCTGTAATTTTAACTCCTTGTATAAAGAAATCTTTTAGAGGTCTAGAATTAGTAACTTCCTGAACCCAAAAAGCAACATCACTAGAGTCAAATCCAGAGTCACCTCTAGGCAGGTTAAAGTTTTACCTGCTTTGTGATAAGGCAAGAGCAGCAACTGGGCTATTCTCTGCACTGTTTTGCTAGCGGGAGCAACAAGCACCTGGATTTCTCCTGTGTAATCCGAATCCACCACTCCATAAATAATGGAAATTCCTTGTGAAGACAAGGAACTTCTGCCTAATATTATACCCACTATTCCTTCCGGAGAGGGCCCTTTACTCCCGTAGGAATTGGGGCACCGGAACGTCCAGAATTAATATTGTAGTGGTGGAGGAACACAAGTCCAGTCCTGTACTCCCTAGGGTGGCTTGGATGAGTTCTGCGATGGAACAGAAGGAACGAACGGGTTCATGGTGGTGGCTGGACCCTCTGGAAGTTTTCCTGAGCTGGGGTGGCTTGCTGTTGATTTAAAGGAGTGCCGTTTTTATGAAATTTATATAGGCATTCTCTAACACAATGAAAGCCTTTTTGGCATTTGGGACATAAGGTTTTTGGTCGAGTAGCCCCAGTAAGTGGTGACGGTATGCTTTGTAAGCCGGTCATACCTTGCTAACCGGACAACCTCTGTTAATGTGTCCGACTTGACCACAGTTAAAGTAAGACTGTAATGAAATATTCTTTTGTTTATTACTTATATACTTTTACTTATATTACTTACATATTACTTATATTATTTATATTACTTATATATTGTTTATATTGCTTATATATTACTTATATTATTTATATATTGCTTATATATTGATTATATTATTTATTTTACTTATATTACACATTACTTATATACTTTTACTTATAGTACTTATATTATTCATATTACTTATATATTTATGCTTATTATAGCTTGAGCTTCCTGCATTCCTATAAGAAAAGGAAAAGTGTAACTAAGTTCAGGCTTTATTTCAGTATTCTCAGTTTTTAAAGGAAAATCTTAGAAAGAGGTGCAGTAAGCTTAACGGGGCAGTTTCTACTAATGGGCCTGATTTGTCCACACACATAACATAATTACACTAAAACATTTTTCTGTTTACCTGCACCCTGCATACTTTGAGCGATCTCCCTTCAATGCTGTGGCCCAAGCCATCCCTTGCATAATAGCTGAGCTTACGTCCGCGTCCGCGCACTGGCAGATAAAATCAGTAACCCGTCCAGTTTTGCATATGGGTCTAAGCAAAGCCTGACAAGTATTATTAGCATTTTCAAAAGCCAGTTGTTTGATAAGAATTTCTGCTGCTTCTTCGTTAGTAATTACCCAATTAATAGCCGTAATGAGTCTGGAAACAAAGTCCTCATAACTTTCCTCGGCCTTTTGTTTTATATCAGATAAAGAAGAATTCTGAGCAGTGTCTGCCAGTAATTTTTTCCATGCGGTGACAGCACAATGATTTATCTGAAGCAAAACATCTTTGGGTAGAGAAATTTGATTAGCCATTTGGGTATACATACCAGTCCTGGAAAGCATATCGTGAGAAATACTTGGTTTTCCACAGCAAATAAGCACCTCCGGACAAATAGCTTTTGGTTAATTGCTGCCAATCTGTGAGAGTCATCCATCGAGAGGCAAATTGATCTAAAATAGTAATTGTATAAGGTGCAAGAAGACCATACTTTGAGCTTGCCTCCTGTAACTTTCTTACCAACTTATATGGCAAGGGTTCCCAGTGAGCTTGATCCACTTCATCAGCACTGGGATAAAACTGTATTGGGAAACAAGCTGTGAAACTAAAATCTCCTTCTTTTTCTGCTTCAGCTCATACTGCCTGCATACTGAGAGGAAAGACAGGAGTTGCAGGGGCATTACCGGCATTATTAGGCAAATTTTTTGGCTTTAGGACTTTAGCATTGAAGGGAGCAGTCTGTGGGAGGGAAGGCTCAGGGTTGACTATAAGAGCACTGATATGATACCTAGCAGCCTCTGCCTCAGGTTCAATTTCATCCTGTGGAGATAATCTATCACTGTTATTATAATCAGGGGTAGCCGAGGCAGTGGCAAAGAGAAAAGTTTCTTCATCATCATCATCATCTTCAGCGGCCTTTTTGGAAGGAAATTTCCCATAATCATGCTGTGGATTTAAAGCATTTTTAATTAACATTGTTACTGCACAAAATGTAGAAAACGAGCTAGATTAGAAGAGGAAGCTTTAGCTCCACGTTTAGACAAAGTGTTCATTAAGATACTGATGAACATTTTACATTCCTAGATTCACTCTGGCCCATGATTAGATCATGGCTCTGACTTCACAAAAATTTGCTTACCCATCCTCGCTCTGCCTGTCTCTACAGAGGGGCCTGCAGCACCCTGGGTAAGATCCTAGCTGCCCTGAAATGAGAAGAAGACTTACCTTTCCAGGGGTCCCACAATGTTGGGCACCATTTATGAGGGGCCAGTCCCCCAAAAGAGATTTAAAGGGTCCCTGGAAGGTGGGGCAGCGTCGGCGAATATTCTGGAGAAATAAGGAGAAAGAAAGAGACGGGAATCTGTCTAGTGCAGAAGCCGATTCTGTAGCAGGGATAGATATTAAAAGAAAGCAAGATGGAGGGATAGATATAAAGGGGAAAGAAAGAGAAAGAAAAGCTGGGCTCGGTGGCTCAGCCTGTAATCCCGTGCCTTTGGGAGGCTGAGGTGAGTGGATTGCCTGAGCCCATGGATTCGAGACCCGCCTGGGCAGTGAGACCTCATCTCTACAATAAATCAAAAAGTCAGCCGGGCATGGTAGCGCATGCCTGTAATTCCGGCTCCTCGGAAGGCTGAGGCGGAAGGATCGCTGGAGCCCAGCAGGTCGAGGCTGCGGTGGCTGGGAGCGGCCACTGCACTCCAGTCTGGGCGACAGAGTGAGACTCCAACTCAAAAAAAAAAAAAAAAGAAAGAGAAAGAAAGAAAGTGGACAACTGTTCAGTGAAATGAGCAGAAGCCATTTATTGGGACCAACCATGAGTCTTTTATCCCAAATTTTCACGTGTTAAATCACAAGACTTTCACGTGAACGCAAGGCCAGGTGGATGAGGCGCATCCCCCCCACCCACCCACCAGGTGTTTTCTTAAGCATGAGGAAGGACAATCCCAATAAAATCACAAGACTATTATGTGAACACAAAGCCAGGTGGATGAGGGGTGTCCCCCACCGACCAGGCGTTTTCCCAAGCATGAGGAAGGACAATCCCAAAATTATCTTACTGTTCCTCATGCTTGGTTTATATTCCTCAAAAACAATATAACAATTCTAACATCATAAAATCCTAATAATCAATAACTTCTAAAACTTATGCATACCCAACACCTAATGATTGACTAAAATCCTAATATCTTTCTATTCTGTGTTAACTTTACCTGTACTATAAAAACTCTTAATTATAGCTCAAACCAGTTCCTAAAGAATGTGACCCAGTCCAAAGATCACACTGGGCCATTTCCAGGAATAATTGATTATGATCTCTGAACAAAATGGCTATTTTAGAATCCTAGGTGTCATCTTAATTTTTATAAAAGTTTCTAATTCCTAATCCTAGTATATAAAGCTTATCATCAATAATAACTCTTCTAAAATAAAACCCAAATACAAACTGTAATTGTATTAAAGCCAAAATGACAATTAGTAGAAAGTGGGAACAATGAAATTTCTAAAGTTAGCTGTATTCTTATAAAACCTGAAAGTATCATGTTTGATCATGCTTGAACTAACATAATTCCCTGACATAGCATGACCTATTCTAAAATACTTTCTATGAATAAAAGAAATTCAGTTTCTATTATAAGTAGAAAAAACCTACACTAATTGTAACTAAAGAACCGGTTTAAAAGAATGCAGCCCAGCCCAAAGTGGATGCTGGGCCCTTAGGAATGTGGCCCAGTCCAAAGTTCATGCTGGGCCATTTCTGGTAACCCTAGATAAACATCTAAAGCTGGAAACAGCTCTCTAAATGTATATACTAATTCTACAAATATACTTTTAAATCTTAGAAAGATGCTTGTATCATGCATAAAAGGCTCCCAAATGTGATCTGAATTTGAATTATATCTAATACCTAAGCTGAAACCACAGTTTTATGGGAAACAGGAACAATGGGTTTCTAGAGTGAGCCATGCCTGTCACAGTCACAGAGCCTTCAGCTTAGATGAGCAGAGTTCCTTTAGGTACTTGTGCTGCATGTTAAAAGGAGGAGGAAAATGGCGTCTACAACTCCTGAACACATCCTAGCAGTCTCGGGGTCCATGGCCCTTCCTGATCCCTAACGCTCAGTGGGCCTCCTTGGCTGGATCCCAACAGTTGTTTGCTTTTTGCTTTTCAGTACGTTTCAGTTCCTTGTAGATCCAGGATGTTAAGCCTTTGTCAGACCTAGAGTTGGCATCTACACAGCCATAGAAAAGAACAAAATCATGAATTCCGCAGCAACCTGGATGGAACTAGAGTCTATAATACTGAGTGACCTCTCACAGAAACAAAGATCCGAGTATCACCTGTTCTCACACTCGTATAATGGACCTTGAACAGCCAATGTAATACTATAAGAAAATGACTGATGGTACTGGAAAACTATGAGGGGGAGAGGGATGGGATTAACAGTAGCAAATATCTGTCTGGGGATGGGAAAACACCTCTTATCAACAGGGTGCCTGAATGAAATGTAATTGTACACCTAACCCTTAACTGTACCCCACAAAACCATAATAAAAAATATTGA
The DNA here is from genome assembly GCF_000164805.1 of Carlito syrichta. NCBI lineage: Eukaryota > Metazoa > Chordata > Mammalia > Primates > Tarsiidae > Carlito > Carlito syrichta. Next base: position 8,448 of record NW_007177425.1, read on the forward strand.
TTAATAAAGTGAAAAACTTCTGTGAAGTAAAAGAAACCACCAAGAGAGCATGGAGACAGCCCATAAAATGGGAAAAATATTTGCCAACTGTATTTCTGAGAAAGGCCTAACATCTAGGATCTACAAGGAGCTCAAATGTGCCAAAGGAAAAAAAAAACAGCCCCATTAAAAAGTGGGCAAAATACATGTATAGATACTTCTCAAAAGGAGACATATGACAGCCAACAGACACAAGACAAAGTGCTCAGTCTCACTAATTATCAGAGAAATGCAAATTAAAACCATATTGAGATATCACTTAATCCCAGTAAGAATGACCATTAGTAATAAAACAAACAACAACAAGTGCTGACAAGGATGCAGAGAAAAGAGAACACTTCTATATTTCCATTGGAAATGCAAACTAGTTCAACCTCTATGGAAAACAGTGTGACAATTTCTAAACTAGAAATTGACTTTCCATATGACCCTGCAATCCCCCTACTGGGAATATACCCAGAGGAAATCACGTCATTTTTCTAAATAGATCCTGCACCCACATGTTATTGCAGCACTATTCACAACAGCAAAAACATGGAACCAACTGTGCTGCCCATCATAACTGAAGTAGGTTAAAAAAATGTGTTACATATACACAAAGGGCTATAACACAACATAAACAAGGACAAACATATAGACTTTGCAGCAGCTTGGATGGATTAAGAGTCTATAATACTCAGTTATCTATCAGAGAAACAAAGAACTGAGTACCACATGTTTTCACTCATAAGCTGACTCTGAACATATACCATAATACCAAAAGAAAGGGATTGGCGGTAGTGAAACACTGCCAGAGGAGGGAAGGGGCG
>NW_007177426.1:0-574 GCF_000164805.1 Carlito syrichta
TGACTACCTTGGTCGCTAGCTGGTAAAGTCTGCTAGTTAAGTCAGTTTGCTAGCTAGTTATGTCAGCGAGTTAAGTCATCTGGCAAGACAGCTGCCTAGATGGGTAGCTAGCTAGTTAAGTCTTAAGGCTAGCCAGTTAAGTAATTAGTTAAATAACCTAGTTAAGTAAGATCAATAGCCAGCTGGGTAGCTAGGTAGCTAAGTAGTTAAGTCAGCTGGCAAGCCAGCAGACTATGTAGATAGCTACCTAGTTAAGTCAGCTGGGTATCCACCTGGCTAGCTAGGTACCTAGGCAGCTAGGTCAGCCAGCTAGCCACCTGGTTAGCTAGTTAAGTCACCTAGTTAAGTCAACTGGCTAGACAGGTAGTTAATTAGGTAGCTAGATAGTTTAGTCAACTGTCTATCCCACTGACTATCTAGTTAAGTCACCTAAGTCAGCAGGCTAGCCAGCTGGCTACCTAGGTAGCTGGCCACTTACGTCAGCTGAGTAGACAGCTGTCTAATTAGTTAAGTTGACTACTTAAGTCAGTGTGCTAGCCAGCTGGCTAGCTATATATCAACATGGTTAATTCAG
>NW_007177427.1:0-577 GCF_000164805.1 Carlito syrichta
ATTATCTAGCTGACTAAACTAGCTAGCTACCTAGCTAGCCAGCTGACTTAACTAACTGACATAACTATCTAGCTACCTAGCTAGAAAGCTGGCTGGCCAGATGACTTAACTAACTGACTTAACCTGCTAGCCAGCTGGCTGGCCAAATGACTTAACTAGTTAGACAGCTGTCTGGCGAGCTGAATTAACTAGATGTCTTAACCAGCTAGCCAGCTGGCTAACCAGCTGATTTAACTAGCTAGCTACCTAGCTGGCCAGCTGGGAAGCCGACTGTATTAATGAGATCACTTAACTCGCTATCCCACTTGCTAACCAGCTGACTTAACTAGCTTGCTACCCAGCTGACTTAACTAGTTGACTTAACCATCTAACCAGCTCGCAGGCCAGTTGACTCAACTAGATGATGTAACTAGTGAGACAGCTGGCTAGCCAGCTGAATTAACTAGCTCTCTACCAAGGTAGCTATCTGGCTAGCCAGCTGAATTAACTAGCTGACTTATTTAGCTAGCCAGCTGGCTAGCCAACTGACTTAACTATCTCACTACCTAGCTAGTCTGCTGTCTAGCCACCTGACATA
>NW_007177428.1:0-5011 GCF_000164805.1 Carlito syrichta
TTGTGGGGTGGGGGTTGTCAAGAGGGGAAGCGTTGAATATTCACGTATAAAAAGCATTTTCTCTGACTTCATGTGCTTTGTCCCACATCCAAACAGTGTCTTTTGTATTTTGCTTCTGAGGCAATGTTTTTTTTTTTCTTCTATCTTTGAAGCTGTTGCTGAGAAAAACTGGAGCTGCTCCTCCCTGCTTCGGTTAGTAAAGGCTATACATATGATAAAAACTCATCAGCATCTTAATTAACTCTCACAAGCACAGAGCAGAGCTTAGGTCACCGGTTAGCTTGTTTACTTCCAAGCTTTGTAGTGTCTTAGAGGAAGGAGGGCTGTCACATATCACCAAGTCTAAGAGTTCTGAGGGATACTGAGTGATCTAGGTGCAGTAATGTCTTTCTCCAAATCAGGTTCTCATCCTCACCCGCAGCATTTACATTTGTATGTTGGCACTCGTTTCTTCAAGTTGGATATTTTGGGTGAATCTGTAAGAACTTCATTTACTCATTCATTTTGTATCTGCTTTCCTTTCTGAAATCTTTTCTAATCCCCTTAATAGCACTAGATGTCAGGTATAGTGCTGAGCACTGAGGATGCAGAGATAAAAATGATGCAACTCTTACTCCTGAGGAATGGCAGTGATTAGAAAATACACATTGCAATTCAGGCTAGGCATGGTGGCTCACACCTGTCATCCCAGCACTTTGGGAGGCAAAGGTGCGAGGATTGCCTGAGCCCAGGGTTCGAGACCAGTCCGGGCAACTTGGGAGAACTCATCTCTACAAAAAATCAAAACATTAGCCAGGCATAGTGGCATGCACCTGTAGTCCAGTTGGCATGCGCCTGTAGTCCCAGCTAATCGGGAGACTGAGGTGGAAAGTAACCAACAGGGTTGGTGGAATGGGGGTGGAGGGCTTTCTCAGAGGAAGCTACATTTAACAGCATTCTGAGGGGTATGTGGGAGATTGCCAGATGGGTTGAGTTGGGAGGACAGATAAACAGCTTTGCACAAAAGGTCATGAAAGGAATGGAGATAATGTCAAGATGGCAGAAGTACAGACTGTGAGGAGAGATGTGTGCTAGATGCACTTGGAAAGGCAGGTCTAGAGAGTGCCAGCCTTATTGGCCATTTAAGAAATTTGAAAATTATTCTACAGATAGTGTAGATAAGAGGATAGGGAGAAGCAGAGGGACCAGGTGGAAAGATGCTACCTGCAATTCAGAGCTAAAAACCAAGATGGCAAGGACTACCAGTGGCAGGAAGGTTTTGAGGCAGTGGGTTAAACTGAACCTATCCTGAAACACTAACTAAGGGTTGAAAGGGAGAGAAGAACCACAGATGACACTAAGAGTACTCATTTGGGGAATTGGATGGATGAAGACAGCAAATTGTGAAGAGCGGAATGGAATGAGCAGGAAGGTTTTGGACAAAAAGTCTCAAAATTTAGACATATCACAAAGAAGATGATGCTTAAGTGGTAACTATAGTTATTTGACTCTGATTGCTGCATCTCATGATGAGTTGCAGAAGGAAGGAAGAGGAAATTTAGCATCTTAGTACTGGTGCTAAATGTGAAAGGAGACAATGGTACTTGGGTGTTCTTTCAAATTGCCCAGGCAAAGTCACATAAGGAGAGATTAGGAAAGAAATTTGGGGGATGTTTTGTGCAGTGGATAAGATTATGAGTTACCTTCACATAAATACTATGTGATATTTAAGTCACTCATGTCTCCGAAATACATTCCAGGACTATTGTGAAGATTGTAGAAAACATCTGAAAGGAAAGTATATCAGACATCATAGGTTATGCTCCATTATGGTTAAAAAATGAAAGCAAAACTAAGAATCAAACAAAAGCTTACCAAGTTGTAGCAGTTCAAGACAATGTTTTCCATTTTCATTCATTCAATGACTTTATGAAAAAGATCCATCGTCTTCATTTTGTAGATGTGGAAATGAACTTGTCCAAGAGTACACAAGAGGGAGAACTGTGAGATCACTCTGACTCCAACGCCTGCACACTCTCTCTGCATTACATGATGGGAACTGTTTTCTATATGGAGGGCACCCATATAGAGGAGTAAGTACTACTGGTCAGAATGGAGCTCTGGAAGTGAAGTGTCCACATGATTTTCTGCCTTTGTCATTACTGAGAAGTTCTTCCCTGGGCAGTGGAGAATGGAATAATGTATCTCCCAAATTCTGTCTCATTGAGGGCAGAGTAGGCTAGTGTTTAATACCATAGTTGACATAGTAAGTTGACAAATTTAGTTTTAAATCTTGACTCTAGTTATTGCCAACCAAGTGGACCTAGACAAGATAATTATTTCTGGGCCTCAGTACTTTAATCTCTAAAATGCAGATAATAATTGTACTTATTACAAATGTTTATTGTAAGGATTAAATTAAGTAATACACTTAAAGTCCTTAGTACATAATTTAATATTTAGTAAGTAGTCTATATGAATTTTCTATTTTATCACTCCTTCCTGGTGTTGATCACCTTTTCATGTGCTTATTACCACATTTGGGTATCCTCTTTAGTGAACTGTTGATTCAAGTCTTTTACCTATTTAAAAAATTGGGTTGTCTTTTTTTTAAAATGTAAAGTAGATTTTGTGTGTGTGTATGCTCGTCTCACTCTGTCGTCATGACTGGAGTGCAGTGGCACGCTCACAGCCATCCCAGCATTGACTCGCTTGGCTCAGGTGATCCTTCCGACTCAGCCTTCCAAGTAGCTGGAACTACAGGTGTGCATTACCATGCCTGGATAATTTTTTGATTTTTAGTGTAGAGATGAGGTCTCGCCAAGTTGATCAGGCTGGTCTTGAACCTGTGGGCTCAGGCAATCTTCTCACTTTGGCCTCCCAAAGTGCTGGGATTACAGGCTTGAAATATATAAAGCAGATTTTATAAATACATTTTAAGTACACTTTTTTTGTCAGATTTTAAAATTGCAATTATATCTCACATCTTTCTCACTCCCTTAGTGATATATTTTGATAAACAGGTGTTTTTAACTTTATCAAAGCTCCATTTATCAATTATTTTCCTTTATGTAAAATATTTGTCCAGTTTTGTATGCAGGACACAGATATAGCTGTAGATCAGTGATAGAAATAAAAGGGAAGGAATGAAAGTGATTACACTGAAGTGAGTGATTAAACTTTTGAGGCCAGGAGGGAAGATATCACAAAGGGTAGAGGACATTATGTGGGGTCAGGGAGTTTACATTAGAGCACAAAAACATTGAAGAGACTGTAGTGTCCTGACATGGGCAAGGCTGTGGTTACAACTTTTATTTTGTAGAATAGAGACATGTTATTCAACTTTAACCTCAAGACAAGACCCTAGATGGAGTCCAGAGTTACAGATGATTTTTCTTTTTCTTTTTATATTTGTGCCCAATATATGACAAGGTAATGTGCTGATTTGAAGCTTCTGAAGTCTGAGAGGTTGCAGATAGTGTAAAAAGGCAAACAAGAAAAACAAAACAAAACAAAAAAAAACTTAAACTGCTTTTAGTATCCCGTGAGTTAGCTGGGGCCATTTTTAGGGGTAATATCTGTCTTTCCCTACACATAACTATAATAACTTAAATAATAGCAGGGGAGTGATTTGGAATTGGGCTTGGTTGAAAGTCAAAATAAGGTGTGTGTGTGTGTGTGTGTGTGTGTGTGTGTGTGTGGTGTTGTTTTGTTTTGAAGAATAGACCATGGTTTCTATATTAGTTTTAAAATCTCACATAAATTTAATTAGCGCTATGTAATTTATTTATCTAATTTTAAATATGTTATGTAGGTAATTTCATATAGGTTATTTCATTTAATATCTGTAATAAAAATGTGTTATTATCACTACTTACAGATGGGGAAATGAAGGCTAAAAGAGATAAAAATAGCTTGCCCAAGAACTCTTGGCTAGCAAAAGACAGAGTCCAGATTTAACCTATTTTTTAATTATAAAAGTCTCTGTCACAGTTTTAAATTTAGGATTAGACATTATTCACAATACTAAGCACCCTGTCTTAATGCACCCTAATTTTTGAGCACATAGGCATGATGGCCCAGAGGTTGAACCCCTAGCTAAAATTCTAAGTTGCTGACATATTATAAGAATTTTACAAAACTAGTCAGCCTTTGTGACTCATTTTACTTAATTGTAAAATGGGAAAAATAATGCCTATGTTAAAAAGTTGTTATGCAATTGTTTATTATTTCATTCATTCTTTCATGCACATATGCATGCATTCAATTATACAATGAGTGAATGGATGAATGATGTCCTTTCTTAGCTCAACCGGTGAACCTTCCAGAGCATCTTCGGTAATGCAACACTCAGTAACTGCTCTGTGGTTTAATAGGTTTAGTGTTTCTCTTTCCATTCCCATTTTCCACTCATGGACCAATTCATTCAAGGGTCAGTCCTAGCCAGGTCACATTCAACATGCTTTTCCATATATTCAACTCCCATTCTTCTTATCCTCTTTTCTATATCCTCTTTTTTTGTTGTTTATCTTTACCTAGCATCTCTTGTTCTAGTGAAAGAAGCCTCAAATTATATTTAGAGAATCAGTTCCCTTCCACTCTTGACCTGTATTATGTGTCCCACTCTCTCCCCTGGCAGTGTCTGCTACTGCTTATCTCTCTCTTGTAGAATTGTGATAAATGGTCAGGACCCACATATGAGTGAGAACATGTGGTATTCCGCTGTTTTTGTGATAGACCACTGAATATGATAGACTCTAAATCCATCCAAGTTGCTGCAAAGTCCATAATTTTGACCTTCTATATGACTTTGTAATACTCCATCATGTATAAGAACCACATATTCTTTATACAGTCTGCTTTTGATGGGCAGCAGGATTGGTTCCATGTGTTTCTGCTATTGTGAATAGTGCTGCAATAAACATGTGTGTGCAAGTATCTTTTTTGTAGAATTACTTGAGTTCCTCTGGGTATATTTCCAGAGAGGGATTGCTGGTCATATGGAAGGTCAGTTTCTATTTACTTCAGAAAA
>NW_007177428.1:6918-10369 GCF_000164805.1 Carlito syrichta
GTAGCCGCTGTGGTGGCAGCCATTTCACATCACACCACCAGTGCCTGAGGCAAGCTGCCACCGCTGCTGCCAAGGCAGCCATTACACATTGCATTGCCCATGGCTGAAATGATCCATGACTTCAGACCTTGAAGCCCCTGAGAGCAAGATCTGCTGAGGTCGCTGCTGACATGACTGCTACTGTGACATCCTGCCAGGCCATGGGTCTTCTCCCATGTGCCTTGAGTCAACAGCTCCTTCCCCTCAGGGGTGAGCAGCTGAGATAAAGACCATGTGGAGCGATGAGATAGCACCACCTGCTGGTGATTCAAGGGAGTAAACCTACAACCCCACTGCACAGACAGATTCCAAGGCAGTGGGAAGTGGGTTTCAGATTATCCATATACTTGTCGGCAAATACCAGGACCTGCAGATAGATTTTGAGTCACAGATCCCCCCTTAAGTAAATCTCAAAACTGCAAAAAGGACCACCCACAGCTGACAGTTCAACTCCAGAATTGAGCAAAGTAAGAGGACATACATAAAGAAGAATAGGAGATTGAACAAACAGAAGTAAAAGAAGATGGCGACATGGAGAGAAGGAAAAAGTAGGGAGGGGAAAAACTGCACAAGAATGTAGGTCTCACACAAATCCCTGGAGGGCAGACACTGAGAAAACAGACTTCGGAACACAAACAATGAAGAGCCCCCAGAATGACTGATCACATGAAACAAACCCAGACACCAAGACATTAATAGAATTAAAAAATTGAGGAGACACAAGAGGAAAATAGGAAAGAGCTGATGTCAGAAATAACAGCAGTAAAGAATACTGTGATGGAAATAAATAACAAACTAATAAGCATGGAAAGAATTAGCCAAGCAGAAGAAAGAATCTCAGAGCTTGAAGACCAAAGCACAGAATTAAACAAACTGTCAAAAACATAGAAAAGAAGCTCAAAAAGACAGAAAAAAACCTTCAAGATATGAATGATTGCTTCAAGAGACCGAACCTAAGAGTAATTGCCCTTCCTGAGGCAGAGAGAGAAACAGAGGCAACACTGGAACAACATTTCATGAAATCATTCAAGAAAATTTCCCTTATCTAATCAGTGATGCAGAAATTCAAACACAAGAGATTCAGAGAACCCCTGCAATACAACAATGAGAAGACCAACTCCCAGACACATAATAATTCGCCTAAACAAAGTAGGTATAAAAGAAAAAATCCTAAAAGCAGCAAGAGAAAAAGGTAGACTACCTACCATGGAAGACCAATTAGAATAGTAGCAGATTTATCTGCAGAAACCCTAAAGGCTAGAAGAGCTTGGAGCCCTATCTTCAAAGTTCTAAAAGATAAACTATTTCAACTGAGAATAACCTACCCAGCCAAGCTAAGCTTCATCAGTGAGGGATAATTGAAATCTTTCCCAGATATCTAATCCCTAAGGAACTATGCTGCCACCAGACCACTTCTACAAGAAACACTTAAGAAAGTACTGAACACAGAAGAAAAGGAAAAAAGAACTACAACGTTCTTCACAAGAGTACAGGCAAAATATTAAAAACACACATGAACCAACTCCAAAACCAAAAGAAAGACAACACACAAACAAGAAGAACAACAACAACTCGGTAAGAACATTATGATAGGGATCAACTTTCACATTTCAATAATTAGCTTGAATGTGAATGGACTAAATGCACCACTGAAAAGACATAGAATGGCAAAATGGATAAAATATCACCAGGCAACAATTTATTGCCTTCAAGAGACTCACCTCACTAGAAAGGACACTCACAGACTCAAAGTAAGAGAATGGGAAACAAATTTTCAGGCAAACAGAACACAAAAGAAAGGAGGAGTCATGATCTTAATCTCAGACAAAAGACCCTTAAAGCTATCAAAATCAAAAAAGATACAGAAGGCCACTATATAATGATAAAGGGTTCAATCCATCAACAAGAAATATTCATCCTAAACATATATGCACTCAACATAGGAGCACCAACTTTCATGAAGCAGCTTCTAGGTAAACTAAGAAAAGATATCAACTCCAACACCATCATAGCTGGGGACTTCAATACCCCACTCACAACCCTAGACAGATCATCGAGAAAAGATCAGCAATGAGATCCAAAACCTCAATGTGACTCTTGACCAAATGGACTTAATTGATACTTTCAGAACACTAAATCCAATGACCACAAAATATACATTCTACTCATCACTGCATGGAACATACTCTAAGATTGACCACATGCTTTGCCATAAATCAAGTATAAGCAAATTTGAAAGGACTGAAATTTTGCCATGTACCTTTTCAGACGACAGTGGTATAAAAATAAATATTAACACCAACAAGGTCCCCCCAAAACCCACAAAGACATGAACACTAAACAGCATGATGTTAAACAACTCTTGGGTCAACAAAGAAATCAAAACAGAGATTAAAAGTTACCTGGAAACAAATGAAAATGAAAAAACATCTTACCAAAATCTCTGGGATGCCATGAAAGCTGTGCTAAGAGGGGAATTTATATCCCTACAAATGCACATGAAGAAAATGGAAGGATCACAAATTAATAGCCAAACAAGCCACCTAAGGAAGCTGGAAAAGCAAGACCACAAAAACCCTAATTTCAGCAGAAGAATCCAGATCATCAAAATAAAAGTCTAAATCCAGGACATAGAAGACAAAAAGATAATACAAAAAAATCAATGAAATAAGCTGGACTCGGTGGCTCAGCCTGTAATCCCACGCCTTTGGGAGGCTGAGGTGAGTGGATTGCCTGAGCCCGTGGGTTCGATCCTGCCTGGGCAGTGAGACCTCATCTCTACAATAAATCAGAAAATCAGCCGGGCATGGTAGCGAACGCCTGTAGTTCCGGCTACTCAGAAGGCTGAGGCGGAAGGATTGCCAGAGCCCAGCAGGTCGAGGCTGCGGTGGCCAGGAGCAGCCACTGCACTCTAGTCTGGGCGACAGAGTGAGACTCCAAATCAAAAAAAAAAAAAAAAAATCAATGAAACAAAAAGCTGGTTCTTCGAAAGGATAAACAAGATCGATGGTCCCCTAGCTAGACTGACCAAGAAAAAGAAAGAAAAAACCCAAATAAGCACAATCAGAAACACAAAAGATGAAGTCACATCTGACCCTGAAGAAATACAAAAGATCATCAGAGACTACTATGTACGCTTGTATGGAAACAAACTTGAAAACCTCAAGGAAACGGAGGACTTTCTGTCATCACACAACCTGCCTAGGTTGAAGCAAGAAGAAATTGAGACCCTAAATAGACCAATAGCAATCAAGGAAATTGACTATGTAATAAGAAAACTACCTACAAAAAAAAAAAACCCTGGACCAGATGGCTTTCCAGCAGAATTCTACAAGACATTTAAGGAGGAACTGATTCCAATCCTACTGAAGCTATTTCAGGCGATTGAGAAAGATGGAATCCTCCCCAAATC
>NW_007177429.1:0-486 GCF_000164805.1 Carlito syrichta
GAGCTGCCATCAGTGAACCAGGTATAGGAGGGGGAGGGCAAAGGGCCTTCCTGGATGTGACCCGGGCAAGGGAGGAGAGCCTCAACAGTCTACGCAGTCATAGGTTAGTGGGGCTGTGGAAGAAGGGAGCAACGTGACTGGGTTTACGGGTGCACAAGTTTGAAAGGATATGGAGGGATCCTGTAAAAAGAAGACAAGGAGTGATAGGACTCAACCGAGGGACAGTGTTTGAAGGCCTTTGTAGCTTAGGAGGTGCTGTAGATGGTGGGGGGGAGGTTACGGTAATAGGGGCCCCGAAGGTGAGTTTTTTGAATTCGCACACCAACATGTGGGCAGCAGACAGTGCTCGCAGACATGGGCCCAACCCTGGGCAGCGTGGTCTAAGTGTTTTGAGAGATAGGCCACTGGGGCAAATGTTTGTCCACGAAGTTGTCCCAGGACTCCCAAGGCCACCCCCTTGTTTTCATGGACATATAGGATGAAAGG
>NW_007177430.1:0-753 GCF_000164805.1 Carlito syrichta
TGTCTGGCTAGTATTTCATTTAGTAAAGTCAACTGGCTAGCTAGATAGCCAGCAAGTTAAGTCAGCTAGTTAAGTCGGCTTACTTGCTAGATAGCTAGCTAGGAAGCTAGCTAGATATTTCAGGTAGTAATATGAGCTGGTTTGCTAGGTAGCTAGTTAGTTAAGTCAGCTAGTTATGTCAGTTTCCTCTCAAGTTAAGTCAGCTAGTTAAGTTAGCTGGCTATTCACCAGTCTATCTTGGGTAGTTAGTTAGTTAAGTCAGCTGGATTGCCATTTGGCTAGCTAGTTAAATCACCTAGTTAATTCAGTTCACTAGCCAACTGGTCAGGTAGGAATCTAGGTAGTTAATTAAGCTGGCAAGCCAGCGGGATATGTAGGAATCTAGTTAGTTCATTCAGCTGGCTAGCCACCTGTCTAGTTAGTGATGTCAGCTAGTTAAGGCAGCTGGCTAGCCAGCTGGCTAACTATTTAAGTCAGCTAGTTAAGTGAGCTGGCTAGCCAGCTGGCTAGCAGTTTGTCAGGTATTTATTTCAAGTTCCTAGTCAACTAGTTAGCTAGTTAGATAGCTAGTTAAGTCATTAAGAGAGCAGGCTAGCCAGCTGGCTAGCTAGGTGGATAGCTACTTAAGCCAGCTGTCTTTGCTGGATGGCTAGGTAGTTAAGTCATTTAGCTAAGTCAGCTGGTTAGCCAGCTGGCTAGCTAGGTGTCTGGCAAGTTAAGACAACTCGTTAGCAGGCTGGTCTGGCAGGTGGC
>NW_007177431.1:0-2312 GCF_000164805.1 Carlito syrichta
AGAAAGCTAGCTATCCACATGGCTAGAGAGGTAGAGAGCTAGTTAAGTCAGCTGACTAACCAGCTGAATAACTAGCAATGCCAGCTAGTTTAGTCACATGGTGGACCAGCTGCCTACCTCGTTTATCAACTAGTTAAGTCAGCTGACTAACTAGCTGGCTAGCTTGTTAAGTCACCTCGTTAAGTCATTTGCTAGCCAGCTCGATAGCTAATTAAAAAGTTACTTAATTCAGGTGGCTAGACAGCTGTTTGGCTAGTTATTTCAGCTATTTAAGTCAACTGGCCAGCTTGGTAGCCAATCATTTAATTCAGCTAGATCAGTCGGCTTGCTTGCTAGATAGCTAGCTAGGGAGCTAGCTAATTATTTCAGCTAGTAAAGATAGCTGGTTTGATAGGTAAGTAGCTAGTTAAGTCAGCTAGTTAAGTCAGCAGGCTAGCTAGTTAAGTCAGCTAGTTAAGTCAGCTGGCTAGCCACCTGCCTAGCTTGAGTAGCTAGCTAGTTAAGTCAGCTGGCTAGTCGTCAGGTGTCTAGTTATGTCAGCTAGTTAAGTCAGCTGGCTATTTTCCTGACTAGCTAGGTAGCTAGCTAGCTAATTCTGCTGGCTAGAAAGCTAGCTGCTTTGTTAAGTCAACTAGTTAAGTAAGCTGGCTAGCCTGTTGGCTAGCTTGGTACCTAGGCAAGTATTTCTGCTGGCTAGCCAGCTGCCTAGCTAGTAAATTCAGCTAGGTAAGTCAGCTGGAAGCCAGCATGCTAGCTAGGTAGCTAGCTACTTATGTCAGCTGTCTAGTAAGCTGGCTAGATAGTTAAGCGACCAAGTTTAGCCAGCTGGCTATGTAGATAGCTTGCCAGTTATCTCAGCTCAGCTCGCTAGACAGCTTGCTAGCAACATAAGTCACCTAGTTCATTCAGTTGTATAGCCAGCTGGCTAGCTATGTAGCAAGCTAGTTAATTCAACTGGTTAGAAAGCAGGCCAGCTAGTTAAAACAGTTAAATCAGCTGTCTAGCCAGCTGGCTAGCTAGCTAGTGACCTAGTTAAGTCTGTTGGCTAGCAGGCTGGCTAGTTAATTAAGTCAGCTAGTTAAGAATGCTGGTTATCCAGATGGCTAGAGAGGTAGAGAGCTAGTTAAGTCAGCTGGCTAGCCAGCTGGATAACTAGTAATGCCAGCTAGTTTAGTCACCTTGCTGGCCAGCTATCTAGCTCATTAATCAACTAAAGTCAGCTGGCTAACTAGTTGTCACCTCATTAAGCAAGTTGGCTAGCCATCTCGATAACTAGTAAAAAGATAGTTAATTCAGATGGCTAAACAGCTGTCTGGCTAGTATTTCATTTAGTAAAGTCAACTGGCTAGCTACATAGCCAGCAAGTTAAGTCAGCTAGTTAAGTCGGCTTACTTGCTAGATAGCTAGCTAGGAAGGTAGCTAGATATTTCAGGTAGTAATATGAGCTGGTTTGCTAGGTAGCTAGTTAGTTAAGTCAGCTAGTTATATCAGTTTGCTAGCAAGTTAAGTCAGCTAGTTAAGTTAGCTGGCTATTCACCAGTCTATCTTGGGTAGTTAGTTAGTAAGTCAGCTGGATTGCCATTTGGCTAGCTAGTTAAATCACCTAGTTAATTCAGTTCACTAGCCAACTGGTCAGGTAGGAATCTAGGTAGTTAATTAAGCTGGCAAGCCAGCGGGATATGTAGGAATCTAGTTAGTTCATTCAGCTGGCTAGCCACCTGTCTAGTTAGTGATGTCAGCTAGTTAAGGCAGCTGGCTAGCCAGCTGGCTAACTATTTAAGTCAGCTAGTTAAGTGAGCTGGCTAGCCAGCTGGCTAGCAGTTTGTCAGGTATTTATTTCAAGTTCCTAGTCAACTAGTTAGCTAGTTAGATAGCTAGTTAAGTCATTAAGAGAGCAGGCTAGCCAGCTGGCTAGCTAGGTGGATAGCTACTTAAGCCAGCTGTCTTGCTGGATGGCTAGGTAGTTAAGTCATTTAGCTAAGTCAGCTGGTTAGCCAGCTGGCTAGCTAGGTGTCTGGCAAGTTAAGACAACTCGTTAGCAGGCTGGTCTGGCAGGTGGCTTGCTAGTGAGGTAGGTGGCTAACTACTCAGCTAGTTAGTCAGCTTGCTAGTCAGCTAGCTGGTTGTCAGCTAGATCATGAATCAGCTAGCCAGGTAAAAAGCCAGCTGACTATCTAGTTAAGTAACCTAGTTAAGTCAGTTGGCTAGACTGTTGGCTAGCTAGGTAGCTAGCTAGTTATGTCAGCTGTCCAGCCATCTTGCTAGCTATTGAAGTCAGCTAGTTAAGTCAACTGGCTTGCCAGCTGGCTAGA
>NW_007177432.1:0-659 GCF_000164805.1 Carlito syrichta
AGACACATAATAATTCGCCTAAATAAAGTAGGCACAAAAGAAAAATCCTAAAGGCAGCAAGAGAAAAAGGCCAGATCACCCACCATGGAAGACCAATCAGAATAGCAGCAGATTTATCTGCAGAAACCCTGCAGGCTAAGAGATCTTGGAGCCCTATCTTCAAAGTCCTAAAAGATAAACAATTTCAACCAAGAATAACCTACCCGGACAAGCTAAGCTTCATCAGTGAGGGAGAATTAAAATCTTTCCCAGATATCCAATCCCTAAGAACTTATGCTGCCACCAAACCACCTCTACATGAAACACTTAAGAAAGAACTAAACACAGAAGAAAAGGAAAAAAGAACAACATTCTTCACAAGAGTACAGGGAAAAGAATAAAATATACACGAACCAACCCCAAAACTAAAAGAAAGACAAAAAAAAAAAAGTAAACCAAGCAGAAGAACAAAAACTCAATAAGAACTCCATGATAGGGACGAACTCTCACATTTCAATAATTAGTCTGAATGTGAATGGACTAAATGCACCACTGAAAAGACATAGAATGACAAAATAGATAAAATATACTACCTTCAAGAGACCCATCTAACTAGAAATGACATACACAGACTCAAAGTAAGAGGATGGGGAACAAATTTTCAGGCGAATGGAACACAA
>NW_007177433.1:0-832 GCF_000164805.1 Carlito syrichta
ATGTGATGCCTACTCTTTTCTGAAGACCTGGGACCCCAGAGTGAGTGGTTGGAGTCGCCTTCTGAACCCTCCCAGGCGGAAGTGCCTGGTGGAAGGGCATGTCTTTGCCAAGGCGCCCACCCTGCAGCCTGCCAGTTCCCCAGGGTATATACACCAACTCCTCCCAGGACTGCCTCGGGGAAAGGGAGGGCCTAAGGTTGGCAGAGATGGCTGGTTGAATAATGCCTGTCTCCTCAGAACTTGGGGAAGCAAAGACAGGAAGATGGCCGGAGCCCAATATCTTGAACCCATGCTGGACACCATAGCAAGCCCCCACATGGACCCTGAGCAAAACCCAGAAATCCTTGGGTGAAGGCAGGCCTCGGCAGGCAGATCACCTCTGGCCCAGAGTTCAAGAAAAAGCAGGAAGACCAGGATTTTGACCAAATGGAAAGCCTGTGATCATAGCACTTTGGGTTGCCCAGGCCGAGAGGATGGCCTGAGTTGGGCATTTTTAGAGAAGCCTGGGCAACCTAGTGAGGAAATAAATGAAAGAAAGAAAGAAAGAAAAAGAAAGATAGAAAGAAAGAAGAAAGAAAGAAAGAAAGAAATCCATTTTCCTGCAAACTTTCTGCCCTCAGTCCTTCCCCCTCACCTCCCCCAACTTGTGAGAATCCCATAAGCTCGGCAACTTCCAGCACCAACCCCCCAATGGCTGCCCCCGCTTTGGTGTGAGAGTTCCTGAGTCTCCTGGCCGGGTTCCTGCCAGCTTTCCTCTCCAAGGCGATAAATATTCCCCAGGCAGGCCAAACTTCAGACTCTGCAAAAAGGACCTGCCACCAAGAAAGGCCAG
>NW_007177434.1:0-795 GCF_000164805.1 Carlito syrichta
TACTAGTTAGCTGAGCTTGTCAGCTGAAAAAATGGAACCAATAGTCAGTCATTTGTTTAGCTAAGTTAACTACGTGACCGTCTAATTTGTCTACCAGTTAGCTGACTTATCTAGTCGGTGGGCAAGTGAGCCAACTGGTCAACTGAATTAAATAGCCATTGAATGAGCTGACTTGTCAGCTGACTTTAGTCAGCTGGCAAGTGAGTTGTCTGGTCAGAAGACTTACCTACTCAGCTGGCAGTTGAGACAACTTACCTACTCAGCCATCAGTTGAGACAACTTAACTACTAGGCCTGCAAGTGAGCTGAAGTGTGAGTGCCTTAACAAGTAAGCTGGCAAGCGAGACTACTGGTGAGCTGACTTGACTATATGACTGGCGTGCAAGCTGACTAGTTAGCTGTCCTGTTGGCCTGCGAGGAAGCCAACAAGTGAGTTGTTCTGTTGACTGGGAAATGATCCAAATAGTTAGCTGACCTGATGGAAAGCAAGCAAGCACACTATTTAGCTGACCAGTTCGCTGAGTTGGTAGCCAACTAGTGAACTAAGTAACTAGCTGATTGGCTAGCTGACATAACTAGCTAGCTGACTATCAAGCTGAAATAACTAGCTAGCAAACAAGCTATCTGTCTAGATAGCTGACTTAACTAGCTAGCTAACTGGATAGTTAGCTGGCTAGCTGACTTAACTATCTAGCTGACTAGCTAGCTGACTTGCTAGCTGACTTAACTAGATACCTGACTAGCAACCTGACTAGCTAGCTGACTTAACTATCTAGATGAATAGTTAGCTGACTGC
>NW_007177435.1:0-403 GCF_000164805.1 Carlito syrichta
TACCTGACATAAATAGCTGACTTAACTAGCTAAGTAGCTAGCGAGCTCACTTAACAAGCAGGAAATTACTAGATAGCCAGCTGTCTAGCCATCTGACTTAACTAGCCTTTTAACTAGCTAGCGAGCTGGTTAGGTAACAGACTTAACGAGGTGACTTAACTACCTAGCTATCTGCTTAGCCAGCTGACTTAACTAGTTGATTAAAGATCTAGGCAGCCGGCCAGCCAGGTAACTAAACTAGCCGATTTAACTAGTTATATATCTGGTTAGCCAGCTGACTCAACAAGCTCTCTACCTCTATGACACCTAGATAGCCAGCTGACTTAACTAGCTGACTTAATTAGCTAGCAAGCTGACTAGCCAACTGACTTAACTAGGTCACTACCTATTTATCCAGCTTGCT
>NW_007177436.1:0-1505 GCF_000164805.1 Carlito syrichta
GAAGTGTAAGAGTCACCTTTGAACAACTGTATCGTCCTATGCCTGAAGTTAGAAACTTAAGAACTTTTCATTTATTTAAGCTAATGAAGACTATCTTGCTGAAGCTAGTTAAAGATGAAATTTTATCACTAGCAACTGAGAGTCCTAAATAATCACATGACCATGGCACTGATTTCTCTTCTCTTATTCACTATATTTTGATCACAAAATACTAAGTTATGAAGTCCCAAACTTTTTGAGTTCAAGCAATTATAAATAAATAGACAAAATGCAAAAATATTTAATATTTGTGTAGTCTGGATAACTGTGTTAGTTACCTTCTTCATATTTCAACCACATCACAAAATTCCCAAGTGATGCATGGTAGTAGATCTTGCTTTTAATTTTATTTTTTTCCATCACCCAAATAATTTTTTATCTTTTAGTATGATTTCTTTTTAAAAAATTTTTAATTTTAAAGATATGGAGTACAGTTCAGGGTTAGGTGTATAAATGTTCATTATGCAGGTACCCTTGTTGATGAGGTGTGCCCCCCCTTCCCCTGGCAGTTTCCCACTACTGCCAATCCTGCCAACCCTCCTACTTCCCTCCCTCCACCCTCCTGGAAGTTTCCCCCTACTGCTAATCCTTTTCTTATAGTATTATGGTAATTGTTCAAGGTCTGCTTATGAGTGAGAACATGTGATACTCAATTCTTTGTTTCTGTGACAGATCACTCAGAATTATAGACTTTTAAGTCCATCCAAGTTGCTGTGAAGTTCATAATTTTGTCCTTTCTGGCTGTGTAATATTCCATCATGTATATGTGCCACATTTTAAAAATCCAGTTCTTTTTCAATGGGCAGCACGATTGGTTCTATGTTTTTGCTATTGTGAACAATGCTGCAATAAACATGCATGTGCAGTATCTTTTTCATAGAGTGATTTGAGTTCCTTCGGGTATATTTCCAGTAGGGGAATTGTGGGGCCGTATGGAAGGTTGATTTTTATACCTTTTAGGAATTGCCAAACTGTTTCCCACAGAGGTTGTATTAGTTGACACTCCCACCAACAGTGTAGAAGTGTTCCCTTTTCCCAGCATCTGTTGTTTTTTGAGTTATTGATGATGGTCAACCTGACTGGAGTTAAGGTGGTATCTCAGTGTGGTTTTAATTTGCATGTCTTTGATGACTAGTGAGGCTGAACATTTTTTCATGTATCTGTTGGTTGCTTGTATGTCTTGTTTTGAGAAGTTTTTATTCATATCCTTTGCCCCCCCCCTTTTTTTTTGGAGTCAGAGTCTCACTCTATTGCTAAGGCTGGAGTGCAGTGGCACACTCATGGCCAACCCAGCTTCCACCTGCTTGCTGGGCACCGGTGATCCTTCTGGGCACCGGTGATCCTTCTGCCTCAGCCTTCCAAGTAGCCAGAACTACAGGTGTACGCCACCATGCCAAGTTAATTATTTACTTATTTATTGAAGAGACGAGGTCGTTGCCTGGGCTGGTCTCGAACCTTTGGGCTCA
>NW_007177437.1:0-369 GCF_000164805.1 Carlito syrichta
CATCTTTTCATGTGCTTGTTGGCCATCTGTATATGTTCTTTGGATAAATATCTAGCCGAGTTCTCTGCTCATTTTTATTTTGATTTTTGATTTATTTCTTTTTTTGAGTTGGAGTCTCACTCGGTCGCCCAGACTGGAGTGCAGTGGCCGCTCCTGGCGTCATGCTGGGCTCCGCGATCCTTCCGCCTCAGCCTTCCAAGAAGCCGGAATTACAGGCATGCCCTACCACACCCGGCTGATTTTTTGATTTATTGTAGAGATGAGGTCTCGCCGCCCAGGCGGGTCTCGAACCCGCGGGCTCAGGCAATCCACTCACCTCAGCCTCCCAAAGGCGCGGGATGACAGGCTGATCCACCGAGCCCGGTTTAG
>NW_007177438.1:0-378 GCF_000164805.1 Carlito syrichta
TTTTTTTTTGTATTTAGTGAGTCTTTTTAATTTTGATGTTAATTTCTTTCAGTTTCAGCAAATGTTTTTTATTTATTTAATTTTTCCTTTTAATCTTTTATCTCTTTTCAAAAACCATTTTTATTAGATAAATGTTGATCTTTTATCTCTTTTCAAAAACCATTTTTATTAGATAAATGTTGATCTTTTATCTCTTTTCAAAAACCATTTTTATTACATAAATGTTGGGACTATTAGATTTATCTTCTAATTTGCTTATCTTTTCCCTGTTAATTTAAGTTTTTTTTCCTTATGACTTTCTGGGTGTTTTTTTGACTTCAGTTTTTAATCTTTCAATTGTAATTTTTAATTATGCTAGCATTGATTTCCACAAGCTTT
>NW_007177439.1:0-823 GCF_000164805.1 Carlito syrichta
GCCTGACTGCTTTTTTAATTTATTGTAGAGATGAGGTCTCGGCCATGTTGCCCAGGCGTGTCTCCACCCCACGGGCTCAGGCAATCCACTCACCTCAGCCTCCTAAAGTGTGGGATTACAAGCTTCGCCACTGAGCCCGGCTTTTTTTTTTGTTTATGTTTTTGTTTTTGTTTTTTGTTTTGAGTTGGAGTCTCACTCTGTCACCCAGACTGGTGTGCAGTTGCCACTCCTGGCCACCATAGCCTCATCCCACTGGGTTCCGGCGATCCTTCCTCCTCAGTCTTCCAAGTAGGTGGAACTACAGGTGCACGCTGTCATGCCTGGTTAATTTTTTTATTTTTATTGTCGAGATGATGTCTCACCAACTTGCCCAGGCGGGTCTCGAACTCATGTGGTCAAGCAATCCATTCAGTTCTGCCTCCCAAAGCATGGGATTACAGGGTGAGCCATCGAGCACGGACGGGCATACATCTTAAAAGCTGCTCATCCTTATGGGGATAATTATAAAATCAATTATAGATGGTAAAGGATCACCTAAATAGTGAAGTGGACTAGGTTCAGGGATAAGAAGAACAAATTATTATATTGCTCACCAAAATTATCTGTAAATAATTACAGTTCAGTTTTTCTTTCCAGTTTTTAATAAATGTCTGGCACTAGTCCAAGCACTTTGAATGTATTAACTCATTTAAACCTCAGAACAATTGGCAATAGCATCTTCATTTTATATGTGACTATGATTGTAGAGTGGTTTGTGTCTTGCAACATGACTAGTAAATGCAAGTACTAGCTGTCTGAGATCATCTATGCTCTCTTAAATACT
>NW_007177440.1:0-840 GCF_000164805.1 Carlito syrichta
TTCCTCCTCAGTCTTCCAAGTAGGTGGAACTACAGGTGCACGCTGTCATGCCTGGTTAATTTTTTTATTTTTATGTCGAGATGATGTCTCACCAACTTGCCCAGGCGGGTCTCGAACTCATGTGGTCAAGCAATCCATTCAGTTCTGCCTCCCAAAGCATGGGATTACAGGGTGAGCCATCGAGCACGGACGGGCATACATCTTAAAAGCTGCTCATCCTTATGGGGATAATTATAAAATCAATTATAGATGGTAAAGGATCACCTAAATAGTGAAGTGGACTAGGTTCAGGGATAAGAAGAACAAATTATTATATTGCTCACCAAAATTATCTGTAAATAATTACAGTTCAGTTTTTCTTTCCAGTTTTTAATAAATGTCTGGCACTAGTCCAAGCACTTTGAATGTATTAACTCATTTAAACCTCAGAACAATTGGCAATAGCATCTTCATTTTATATGTGACTATGATTGTAGAGTGGTTTGTGTCTTGCAACATGACTAGTAAATGCAAGTACTAGCTGTCTGAGATCATCTATGCTCTCTTAAATACTTTTGTATTTTGTCTCTCCAGGATTTTTTATGGAACTTAATAAGCTAGTTATCAACTTCTTGCAGACTGGTAAAGGAGCAAATATAGCCATGGCCATTTAGTTGACTAAGTACTTAGGCAGCAGTGGTGGAAGAGTCATTTCCTCTAGTTGATGCGCAGACTCTAATTTAAAGTTGTGGTAATTAAAATAATGTGATATTGGCTCAGATTAAGTTAATAAATGTGCAGCAAATTAAGGTGATAAAGCTAAAGGAGAGACTCATGTACAACAATGTACGATAGACATGA
>NW_007177441.1:0-817 GCF_000164805.1 Carlito syrichta
GTGGTCAAGCAATCCATTCAGTCTGCCTCCCAAAGCATGGGATTACAGGGTGAGCCATCGAGCACAGACGGGCATACATCTTAAAAGCTGCTCATCCTTATGGGGATAATTATAAAATCAATTATAGATGGTAAAGGATCACCTAAATAGTGAAGTGGACTAGGTTCAGGGATAAGAAGAACAAATTATTATATTGCTCACCAAAATTATCTGTAAATAATTACAGTTCAGTTTTTCTTTCCAGTTTTTAATAAATGTCTGGCACTAGTCCAAGCACTTTGAATGTATTAACTCATTTAAACCTCAGAACAGTTGGCAATAGCATCTTCATTTTATATGTGACTATGATTGTAGAGTGGTTTGTGTCTTGCAACATGACTAGTAAGTGCAAGTACTAGCTGTCTGAGATCATCTATGCTCTCTTAAATACTTTTGTATTTTGTCTCTCCAGGATTTTTTATGGAACTTAATAAACTAGTTATCAACTTCTTGCAGACTGGTAAAGGAGCAAATATAGCCATGGCCATTTAGTTGACTAAGTACTTAGGCAGCAGTGGTGGAAGAGTCATTTCCTCTAGTTGATGCGCAGACACTAATTTAAAGTTGTGGTAATTAAAATAATGTGATATTGGCTCAGATTAAGTTAATAAATGTGCAGCAAATTAAGGTGATAAAGCTAAAGGAGAGACTCATGTACAACAATGTACGATAGACATGATTTTACAAAGAATTGGAAGAAAGGATAGATAAATCCAACAAGCTCATGTGGAAACAATTGGTTTGCCACAGGAAAACATACAAAAAATTAGATTTCCCC
>NW_007177442.1:0-811 GCF_000164805.1 Carlito syrichta
GGTGAGCCATCGAGCACGGACGGGCATACATCTTAAAAGCTGCCCATCCTTATGGGGATAATTATAAAATCAATTATAGATGGTAAAGGATCACCTAAATAGTGAAGTGGACTAGGTTCAGGGATAAGAAGAACAAATTATTATATTGCTCACCAAAATTATCTGTAAATAATTGCAGTTCAGTTTTTCTTTCCAGTTTTTAATAAATGTCTGGCACTAGTCCAAGCACTTTGAATGTATTAACTCATTTAAACCTCAGAACAATTGGCAATAGCATCTTCATTTTATATGTGACTATGATTGTAGAGTGGTTTGTGTCTTGCAACATGACTAGTAAATGCAAGTACTAGCTGTCTGAGATCATCTATGCTCTCTTAAATACTTTTGTATTTTGTCTCTCCAGGATTTTTTATGGAACTTAATAAGCTAGTTATCAACTTCTTGCAGACTGGTAAAGGAGCAAATATAGCCATGGCCATTTAGTTGACTAAGTACTTAGGCAGCAGTGGTGGAAGAGTCATTTCCTCTAGTTGATGCGCAGACTCTAATTTAAAGTTGTGGTAATTAAAATAATGTGATATTGGCTCAGATTAAGTTAATAAATGTGCAGCAAATTAAGGTGATAAAGCTAAAGGAGAGACTCATGTACAACAATGTACGATAGACATGATTTTACAAAGAATTGGAAGAAAGGATAGATAAATCCAACAAGCTCATGTGGAAACAATTGGTTTGCCACAGGAAAACATACAAAAAATTAGATTTCCCCTTTACATCATATGTAACAAAGTGCAAATGGATTAATGTCTAA
>NW_007177443.1:0-969 GCF_000164805.1 Carlito syrichta
ATGAGATACTGTTTCTTGTAGAAATTTAGGTGGTGATGATGGAAGGCAATGGGAACTTAGACTCTGCTGGTGATGGTGTAAATTATAGCCACTTTGGATAGCAATTTGGAAGTTTTTACCAAAATTTAAAATGCGCTTAAGTTATCACCCAGCAAGTTAACTTCTAAGTAATTATTCTAACACGGAGGTTGGGAAACTTTTTCTGTAAAGGCCAGATAGTAAATATTTTAGCCTTTGTAGGTCATGTAGTCTCAGTTTTAACTACTCGACCCTTGTAGTGCAACACTGCAATTTGAATTTTATATAATTTTCACTTGTCATAAAATGTTATTCTTCTTTTGGCTTAAGTTTTTTCAACCAATTAAAACATAAAAGCCATTCTTAGGTCACTAGATGTACAGAAACAGGTGACAGGCCATATTTAGCCTCATATATTTGAATGAAAATAGCAAGTTGTTGAATTATGCATAAGGTATAATTAATGAAATGACTTATGGATATATATTTTCATGTGTGTATAGATATGTATGTAAAAGCAAAATAAAATGACTGGAACAATGCACATTAACTTCTGATAGGTTTACAGGATAAATGCTCAATAATTTTGACAGTTTTTTCTCTGACACCCTCTCTCCCCACACTACTATTTTAAAATGGTTGCCTTTGACTGCACAAAGATAGTTTCTTATGCATTGACGTTAGCTGATTGTGTAAACATTTGGAAAACCTGCCTACAACTTTTACCAGACAGGAAATAGAATTTGATTTTC
Organism: Carlito syrichta; assembly: GCF_000164805.1. Classification (NCBI taxonomy): domain Eukaryota; kingdom Metazoa; phylum Chordata; class Mammalia; order Primates; family Tarsiidae; genus Carlito; species Carlito syrichta. The sequence continues at coordinate 771 of NW_007177443.1, forward strand.
TGGAATTTTATTGTATCAGTTTTACTGAGTTATTTGGATGCATTTTTTAATTGGTATGCTCACATTTGACTACATCGCATGCTGACAGTAAATAAGATGCATGTCAACATTTCAGCCGTACAATAGCATAATCTTAGTTCTCTAGGGAGTTAATTTTCTGTTCTCTACCTCACATCACAACTTGTGCTCTTTAAAGTAA
>NW_007177444.1:0-853 GCF_000164805.1 Carlito syrichta
TATTCCAACACGGAGGTTGGGAAACTTTTTCTGTAAACGCCAGATAGTAAATATTTAGCCTTTGTAGGTCATGTAGTCTCAGTTTTAACTACTCGACCCTTGTAGTGCAACACTGCAATTTGAATTTTATATAATTTTCACTTGTCATAAAATGTTATTCTTCTTTTGGCTTAAGTTTTTTCAACCAATTAAAACATAAAAGCCATTCTTAGGCCACTAGATGTACAGAAACAGGTGACAGGCCATATTTAGCCTCATATATTTGAATGAAAATAGCAAGTTGTTGAATTATGCATAAGGTATAATTAATGAAATGACTTATGGATATATATTTTCATGTGTGTATAGATATGTATGTAAAAGCAAAATAAAATGACTGGAACAATGCACATTAACTTCTGATAGGTTTACAGGATAAATGCTCAATAATTTTGACAGTTTTTTCTCTGACACCCTCTCTCCCCACACTACTATTTTAAAATCGTTGCCTTTGACTGCACAAAGATAGTTTCTTATGCATTGACGTTAGCTGATTGTGTAAACATTTGGAAAACCTGCCTACAACTTTTACCAGACAGGAAATAGAATTTGATTTTCTGGAATTTTATTGTATCAGTTTTACTGAGTTATTTGGATGCATTTTTTAATTGGTATGCTCACATTTGACTACATCGCATGCTGACAGTAAATAAGATGCATGTCAACATTTCAGCCGTACATTAGCATAATCTTAGTTCTCTAGGGAGTTAATTTTCTGTTCTCTACCTCACATCACAACTTGTGCTTCTTTAAAGTAAGTCATAGCCAATGGTACTTTTTCATATCTTAACTCAACAGTTTCTGGCTTGATAAT
>NW_007177445.1:0-464 GCF_000164805.1 Carlito syrichta
CAATTCTCATATACAGGAAAATACATGGCCTCTTGCTAATAAAAGACAAGAAATCGGTTTTCCACGGTTCCTCTGTCAAAAAATCTACAAGACTTCTTACTAAGGGCTAAACAAGTATCAGGGTTTTGAAACAGGAATCAAGGGAAAGAGAGTCCTCACATAGAGGAGACTACATGGCCTCCCACTATTTACGAATAAAGAATCATGGTTGTAGGCGCCCTCAATCCAAAAAATTCCCAGGTTGTCTGCTATGGAACAGAGAAGAAACAGATCTTCGAGCTCCCCACATGTTTCAGAGCAATTTAGCATTCGGATAATATGAATCGGTCATTTTAGGACTCCAGCAACAATCTGGTCCTCTTATTTGTTGTATATGGTATTGGACACTCCAAGTCCATTAAGTTCCTCAGAACAACTAACGCCAGATTCCAGGACAAAAAAAATCTACTTGCCATATTTGGTTG
>NW_007177446.1:0-780 GCF_000164805.1 Carlito syrichta
AATAGCGGTAGATGAAGAGGTAGGGACTCTTGGTAAAACAACTGGCCTATGAAAATGCCCATTCTGCCAGCCAAGCAGCCATTCATCCCTATTGTAAAAAAGGGGATTTAACATATTACATTCACTTGTGTGCTGATATTGGGCCTGCCTTTATGCAAGGGATGGCTATAGCTGCAGATTTACAAGGTACTCCTCCCCACAAAAATTTTAATGGAGGAACCCAAGGCACCTGCTTTACCTGTGGGCAAATGGGCCATTTCAGTAGGGATGCCCCGCGCATAATCCCTATTCAGGACCACCCCCCAGAAGGGGTCGCCCTACATCTATGTGCCCATGATGCAAGCGAGGTATTCACTGGGCTAATGAACGCCATTCCAGGATGGATGCAAATGGAAATCCCCTGTCGGGAAACTTCTTGAGGGGCCAGCCCCTGGCCCCTTAAGCAGTTGGGGCTATGTCCATTTACTCCCTGGAGGCAGCCCTTCTAGCTGCAACAAGGCACCACCCCCACGTGTACTTGGAAAGTCTATTCAAGTTTCCACATGGCTTAATAGGTCTCTTCTCAAGGGGGTGGCTGAAACCAAAGGATTTTAAAAATTCTTTGTTGTTTTCTTATGATAAATCTCTCTCAAGTTATATGTTTAAAATAATCTAAGCCTACCTTTTTTCCTTTTTGAGTTCTAGTCTCACTGTGTTGTCCAGGCTGGAATACAGTGGCACGCTCCCAGCCTCGATCTACTGGGCTCAGGTGACCCTTCCATCTCAGTCTTCCAATTAGTG
>NW_007177447.1:0-745 GCF_000164805.1 Carlito syrichta
AGATAAGATGATGGCTGGAAACCATAATCTCAAGACCAGGCTGGTCACCCAGCAAGCCCCCACTATGACCCCAGGAAAAAGACAGAAAACATTGGTTGAGGGCAGGCCTCGGCGGGAATATAGTCTCCAGCACAAAGTTCAAGACCAGGCTGTTGACCATTGTGTCGACCTAATGGAAAGTTGGTGATAGCACCCCTTTGGGAGGCCTGATCTGACAGGATAGTTGAAATTGGTCATCTTGAGAGCTGCCTGGGAAGCCTAATGAGGAAAGAAAAAGAAAGAAAGAAAGAAAGAAAGATTTAAAGACAGAAAGAAAGAAAGAAAGAAAGAAAGAGAGAATCAAATATTGAAAGAAAAAAGAAAGAAAGAAAGAAAGAGCGAGAAAGAAATCCATTATTCTGCTCATCTGCTGCCCTCAGTCTTTCCTCCCTTCTCTCCCCACTTTTTGAGGTCCCCACAACTTGGCATCTTCCAGTCCCAACCCCCCAATATCCACGCTTTGGTGTGTGAGTTCCTGAGTACCTGGCTGGATTGCTCCAGGCACTCCTCTCCAAGGGGAGAAATGTTCCCTGGGCAGGTTGACCATCTGACTCAGCAGTGAAGAGCTTCCACCGAGACAGACCAAGGACATATCCCTCACCCAGGGACATAGCTTTTCCACCAACCCCATTTTTCCTGGCTCTAAAGTCAGTCGCCATGTGAACACACCATGCACAATTGAGATATGTATGATACTGATGTCTTT
>NW_007177448.1:0-660 GCF_000164805.1 Carlito syrichta
AAGAAAGAAAGAAAAAAGAAAGAAAGAAAGAAAGAGAGAACGAGAAAGAAATCCCATTATTCTGCACATCTGCTGCCCTCAGTCTTTCCTCCCTTCTCTCCCCACTTTTTGAGGTCCCCACAACTTTGGCATCTTCCAGCCCCAACCCCCAAATATCCACGCTTTGGTGTGTGAGTTCCTGAGTACCTGGCTGGGTTGCTCCAGGCACTCCTCTCCAAAGGGAGAAATGTTCCCTGGGCAGGTTGACCATCTGACTCAGCAGTGAAGAGCTTCCACCGAGAAAGACCAAGGACATATCCCTCACCCAGGGACATAGCTTTTCCACCAACCCCATTTTTCCTGGCTCTAAAATCAGTCGCCATGTGAACACACCATGCACAATTGAGAATATGTATGATACTGATGTATTTGGAGACAGGGTCTGGCTCTCTTGCCCAGGCTGGAGCCTGGGGACATGACCGTCATTCACCACAAGCTTCAAAATCATGGTCTCCAGTGATCCTCCCACCTTAGGCTCCGGAGTGGCTAGGACAATGGGCACCTCAAGCCCAGACACCCTGTTTAGATGAGTTCAGAGACGAGGTCTACTTGCATTACTTGGACTGACCATGGACTCCTGGGCTCCAGCCATCCTTTTGCCTCGGCCTACCAGAGCACTGG
>NW_007177449.1:0-814 GCF_000164805.1 Carlito syrichta
TTTTTTGTCTGCACCGTTGTGATCAGAGCAGCAATCAGTGATTAGATCACAGATTGCTGATATTGGAGGATAGGGTTCTTTCCACCCAACCTGGTCCCTTTCAAATTGCATGAAAGCTGCTCCTAGAACACATGCATGTCTGCCTGCCACATTGCTGGGGAGTATAGGATGAGTAGCTGCTACTGTACTAAGAGCTGAAATGAACTGAAATTAACTGCAACTTACCATAACAAGTCTCCTAGAAATTGCAGTCCTTCAATAAAGCTCCAAAATTGTTACATAGGATGAATTTTGCCAGTACAGTTGTTGTCTAGATTCCTGGTGCTTCCTACTCTTCCCAAAATCCTCTCAACAATGGTAGTTTGGAAGAAATTAAGCATTAGCTATAACATGTAAAGGTAATTATTACATGACTAAGGAAGTCACCTTTGATTTTTCTAAGGAAATGCTTTCTCTCCTTGCTTAACTACAAGGAGAAGATGGTACCAAGACATCACATCTTCCTCATGTATACCTAAAAACAGTTATTCACAATTCTGGTTACAAATAAGAATCACTTGAAAAGTCTTCTTTTAAATATAGTGTTTATTTTGTATCTGACAGATGAGAACCTGGTGTGGGGTGCCTAAATCTCCCTCAAGTGATGTCAGTGCATGTAAGAATTGACCAGTGACTAGATTTTAGAAGGAGAGCAGTCTTTAACCCCTCTGAAAGAGAGAGGCAGAGCCACTCTGTGATACTCTGGGAATTGGGTAAGGCACAGAGAGAAGTCAGTGTACAATTCTTACCTTGTGTACATTCTGAAACATCCTTG
>NW_007177450.1:0-707 GCF_000164805.1 Carlito syrichta
GATTGTAGGATGAAAGACATTTACAAGGTCTAAAAGGAATAATGAGATTCGCATTTCTGGCCCGTACCCAGCTTTTCAAGATTATTCCACTTTCCTGTGTCTCTAACAATTTTTTTATGTCTCTGAAAATTTATATACTCAAATTCTATCCCCTTTTCACAAAAGAAGAAAACATCTCTCAATACATACCATCCCCCTCTCCTCCTTCTCTCTCTCTTGCTTCATCTCTCCTCCACCTCAATGGACCCTTCTTCTAATTAATTCTAAATTATCCTTTGAAGCTTATTACAAATGAGATTTCAAAGAAGGCTTACTTGCCTGCATCTCCATCACCTAAGTAAGGTCCTCTTTAATCTCTCATCTCAGTCTTTAGTTTTTCTTTGCAGTATTTATCAGAGACTGTGTTTTCACAGTCTGTGATTACTTTATAAATTTCTATCTCCCACATTCAAATCTAGGTTTTGTGAGAATTAGGTCTGAGTTTGGTTTGTTCCCTGCTGCCCAGACTTAACCAAGTGCTTTCCCCACTATGTGTTCAAAACTCTTTGCTAAATAAATAAAGTGAGAGACTTTCTTTTCTTTCCCATAGCAGAAAATGGTTTTATTTATTTATTCTATAAAGTTTTAAAAGTTTCTCCAGTGTGCAAAGTCTGTGAGAATTAATGATAAATCAGACACAGACTTTTAAAAAATTCAGTCTAGTGGAG
>NW_007177451.1:0-729 GCF_000164805.1 Carlito syrichta
TCTATGAAAAGACATCAAGATAATGAAAGATTAAACAGGTTTCTGGTTCTTATACTGTACTTTATTAAGCAGCAAGAATATTTGCCCAAAGTATTCCACATCACTGAGAAATTTTACTTTACTCATAAAACTAGGAGCTACCTTACATATTGAAAGTATTGAATGAAAAATGTGGACCATGCTGACAATTTAATTCAATATCTCCAGAACGGCATCATGAAATAAATGGGGTATGAAAGAGCAGAATCAAATATTATTAGTGTAGATGGCTCTAGCATCTCCTCACTAGAGATTAAACTCAGGATTTTATCTTACCGGTTGACTTTATTACACAAAAACAGAAAAAACGTTTATGTGATTGAATCCAAGCATACCCATTCTATGGCTAGGTGATTAATGTTGCGTTTTCAAGGGTGAAGTTAGAATACATGACTCCACTGCCTCTTTCTTAATCTGAAACACAATCATCACCACTTCTAGGAGTCTTCCTCTTTCCTTCCTACCCCATTTCAAAGATCAACCTAACTTTTTCTTATTGATTTAGCTCTAACGTATCAGATAAAATAGTTGTTTATGTATAGGTTTTAATAATAGATGAACTTCTGAAGTTTATGAAGTATATATGTGAGTGTGAGTGTGTTATTTAAATCCTTTCATACAAACCTTATTAAGTGTGTTGTGATTATTTATACCCTCAGCTCATACAAAGTTTATGAGTGTATGTATGAT
>NW_007177452.1:0-5961 GCF_000164805.1 Carlito syrichta
ACAGCAAAATAATAATAGTAGCAGAGAACACTTACATGATACTTAGTATATGCCAGATACTTTTCTACATATGTTAGTTATAAACTTATTTAATCCTCATGAGAGATATGACATAGTTATTATTACCATTTTACAAATAATAAAATTAGATTCATAGATTTAGTTTCATGCACAAGTAATTTCAGTTTTTGCACTGTTGATATTTGCCATCTGATAATGGAATACATTGTTAAATAAATGTGGTCATGTTATGCATCATTTGAATGTGCATTTCTCACTTTATGTTTTTTTGCTAATGATTTATTACTGGCTGTTTATTATATGTTTATTTTAATCTATGGAAATGATGTTAGACAAAAAGCAAATTTGAACAATTTTCTTATTCGAGTTCAAAATGGGTCGCAAAGCAGCAGACGTAACTCGCAACACCAACAACACATTTGGCCCAGAAAATGCTAATAAACATACAGTGCAGTGGTGGGTCAAGAAGTTCTGCAAAGGAGACAAGAGCCTTGAAGATGAGAAGCATAGTGGCTGGCCATCTGAAGTTGACAACGACCAACTGAGAGTAATCATCAAAGCTAATCCTCTTACAACTACAGGAGAAGTTGCTGAATAACTCAGTGTTGACCATTCTCCAATCATTGGGCATTTGAAGCAAATTGGAATGGTCAAAAAGCTTGTTAAGTGGGTGCCTTATGAGCTGACTGAAAATAAAAAAAATCATCATTTTGAAGTGTCGTCTTCTCTTTTTCTATGCAACAACAATGAACCATTTCTCCATCGGATTGTGACATGTGACGAAAAGTGGATTGTATATGACAACCGGCGATGACCAGCTCAGTGGTTGGACCAAGAAGCTCCAAAGCACTTCTCAAAGCCAAACTTGCACCAAAAAAGGTCACGGTCACTGTTAGGTGGTCTCCTGCCGGTCTGATCCACTACAGCTTTCTGAATCCCAGTAAAACCATTATATCTGAGAAGTAAGCTCAGCAAATCAATGAGATGCACCAAAAACTGCAATGCCTGCTGCCGGAATTTGTCAACAGAAAGGACCCAATTCTTCTCCACGACAGGGTCCAACCATATGTCGCACAACCAATGCTTCAAAAGTTGAATGAATTGGACTGCAAAGTTTTGCCTAATCTGCCATATTCACCTGACCTCTCGCCAACTGACTACCATGTCTTCAAGCATCTCAACAACTTTTTGCAGGGACACTGTTTCCATGACTAGCAGGATGCAGAAAACGCTTTCCTAGAGTTTGTTTAATTCCAAAGCATAGATTTTTATGCCACAGAAATAAACAAACTTACTTCTCATTGGCAAAAATGCGATGATTATCATGTTTCCTATTTTGATTAATAAAGATGTGTTTGAGTCTAGTTATAATGATTTAAAATTCATGGTCTGAAATCTGAATTACTATTGTACTAACCAAACAGGTGAAGCAACATATATAAGACCACATAGCCACTAAGGGGTTGAACTAGGACCATGAACCTCTTCTCTACAGCATCATTTTGGCATAGTATTTACTATACCCGGGAAGAAAAGCTCAAGGTGTTAGGCCACAAAAGAATACAAGCGAAAGTGGAAACACTTATCTTGTTCCTGATTCTCATAGGATCAGTACTATGTGGTTGTTATTTGTTTTAAGACATAAAGAAGAAGAGAATCGATTTGAGTTTTTGCCAGTAACCACAGAGCTGGTTCCTGCCATCCAGACATCTTGGAACCTGTGTGATTCAAGATCTAACATTTCTACTGGACCAGTGCAACACCGTCCAGCTGCCAGACATGAAAACAGTGGACCAGGTGACTGAACATTAGCAGCACTAGTGAACAATGTCTCTCCAAATGGCAATATGCTTGATGATACCACATGGGAATGCACCAGAACAACAATATGAAAGAGGAGAAAATTTCTTATTGGTTTCAGCAACAGGGAAAATGTATCAGCTGATCTTCCTTCTACCCACCTAAGAAAAGGACCCTCACTTGCTACAATGTGTATATTGGTGTGTTTAGGAAGAGAACAGACCTGGGTGAAGTAAAGAGATAAATGCCAGGAATTCCGCCACTCTGTTTAAATGTCTTCTTTCTTTAAGTTTCTATAGCTGTCTACTCTCTTAGTCCAGACAGGAGGATTTAGCTCAAATACCAGAAATGCTCTTTCCCAAACCTGTTTACACCATAGGAAAACACGGAAGACCTTTTTGCGTGGTGCTCCAACTGGAGGAAGGAGGGACAAAAAGCCTTGGGATTCGCAAGCATCTCCTGCTAGAAGGGCTCTCGTTAAGAACATGATCTATGTATAGTAGCTGACAAGAAGGTCAAAGGTAAAAGAAAGAAAACAGAAGAGAACCACCACAGTCTCAAGCAAAATGCTTTCTCACTCCTGAGGCTGTACCCTCCTCCTCTTCGTGATTCATACAGCCTGCCTGTGAGAGACTTGAGTCCTCGGCAGACTCAAGGACCAATGGAATGTATTAGTTGCTACTTCCACCTTACTTAGGCAGTTTGCTAGTCACAAAGGGCCATCCCCACATGCTGCCAAAAGGCTATCTCTAAAAAACAAATACAATATCATAGGACTGAGCTCACTGCTTACAGGAGACAGTCCAAACCCAGAGGGTTCCTAAGAACGCTTCCCTCAGGCCCCTGCAACAGGCACAGGGGGTGTGCTTGGCTCTGCGTTTGGACCTGAGCTAAGATCCCAAAGTCTGGTTTCCTCATCCAGAACAATAACAGAAAAAGGTAAGATCCTTTATACAATGTACTAGAAGCACCAGAAGGAAAGCATAGGGCAATGTAAGTAGGTTTTTTTAAACTGATGGGGGTGGGGGGACCTAAATCGCTAATTCTTTCCACCAGTAATTGCCTATAAACTGGAAAGTAGAATGACTTAGGAAAAAAAAAATCAAACACCTTTGTGTGGTTATTTTATCGATCGGTGAAAGCTCAGATGAATTTTTATCACAAATATTTCTAGTTAATGCATGGGGATTAATTAATTAATGGAGATTATTATTAGGTATTTATAAGATGAGGCAGGAGGATCACCTGAGCCCAGGAGGCTGAGGCTGTGGTGATCTGTGATTGTGCCACTATACTCCAGCCTGGAAGACAGGGTGAGTCCCCCAACACAAAAACTAAAAATAAAACACTATATTAATGCAGAAGTTGATAGTTCATTCCAAGATGAGATAAATTTCATTAAAAAAATAATTTTGATAAAATTTTTAAAAAGTTTTTGATAAAATCCAGCATCCCTTCTTGATGAAAACCCTTGAACATCTAGGCATAAATGGAATATACCTCAAATTAGTAAGAGTCATCTATGAGAAACCCACAGTCAGCATACTGCTAAACAGACAGAAATTGGAACCTTTCCTTTGAAAACCGGAACAAGACAAGGATGCCCATTCTCAGCCCTCCTTTTCAACATAGTTTTGGAAGTCCTAGCTAGAGCAATCAGACAAGAGAAGGAGATCAGTGGTATCCAAACATTAAAAGAGTGAGTCAAGGTATCCCTCATTGCAGGCGATTTAATGCTATACCTCGAAAACCCAAGAGAATCAGTCAAAACCCTCCTTGCACTGATAAAGAACTTTGGCAAAGTCTCAGGGTATAAAATCAATGTGCAAAAGACAGTCACATTTCTTTCTTTTGTTTTTTTGTTTTACTTTCACAAAGCAGACATTTATTGACAATCTTCTGTAGAACTTCTAAAGAAACAAATTCAAGAAAAAAACTCTTCCAGTAGGTAACAAAATAATCTATTGTTTAAATTCCTTCTCATCTAGTGACTTTATTCCATAAACAGTATGTTGGCAGGGCATGGTCAGCCTCCTTTTACCAAGAGTGACATGCTTGTGTGTCACTCGCTACTTATTTGTTCCTTAAACAGAACAAGCCTGCAGTTACACTGTCATGACTGATGTGAAGGAATCAGTTCTGTGTCCTACAGGGGCAGGTGTAGAACCCCTTGTAATGGTTTACTATCTAACATGTTAAGAATGAAAATGAAGCCGGGCTCAGTGGCTCAGCCTGTAATCCTGCGCCTTTGGGAGGCTGAGGTGAGTGGATTGACTGAGCCCGTGGGTTCCAGACCCGCCTGGGCAGGCGAGACCTCATCTCTACAATAAATTTAAAAAAATTAGCTGGGCGTGGTAGCGTGCACCTGTAGTTCCAGCTACTTGGAAGGCTGAGGTGGAAGGATCGCCAGAGCCCAGCAGGTCGAGGCTGTGGTGACCGCAGCGGCCACTTCACTCCAGTCTGGGCGACAGTGAGACTCCAACTCAAAAAAAAAAAAAAAAAGAGAGAGAGGAGCCCTGTCTGGAAACAGCCGTGTTGGAATTGAAGGAAAATCAAAGGACGCCAAAGCTACAGAAGAGACTTGGGGCATCCTGGGACCACAGGTTTTCTTAAAACTTCAGAATAGACCAGAAAAACCAACTACAGGATTGGAGGGTCAAAACTTCTATCTCCATCCTCCATCTTAAGAGGGGAGAAGAGCTGGAGACTGAGTTCAATCACCAGTGGCCAAGGATTTAACCAATCATGCCTACATAATGAAACCTCCATAAAAATTCCTAAGTGACAGGGTTCTAGGAGCTTCAGGGGTGTTGGAACCTCACTTTGTTGCCCAGGCTGGAGTGCAGTGGCACACTCACAGCCACCCCAGCATCGGCCTGATGGGCTCCGGTGATCCTTCTGCCCCAGCCTTCCAAGTAGCCGGAACTACAGGTGCGCACTACCACGCCCAGCGACCAAGACTGCAAACTGCTGAATAGACAGACTGTAAAGCAGAGGGAAAAGTGAACAAAACCAGAAGACCCTCATAAGGAAGAACAGGTCATTGCAGAAGAGAAATAAAAGCAACCCCACCTTCCCTCAAAAACAGAATTGAAGAGGGGGAGGGAAAGGGGTAAAGGGAGAAAAATCTACAGAAATGAAGAAAAACCAAAAGAAGAGTATGGGTCTCTCCCAGACGCCTGGGAGAGCAGACACTGAGAAAACTGACTTTGGAATACAAACAATGAAAAGTCCCCAGAATGAAGGGTCTCAAAATGCAAATGTAGATATCAAAACAATAATGGAGAGATTAAAAAGAATTGAGGAGACACAAGAAGAAACTAGGAAGGAGCTGATATCTGAGATAACAGTAATAAAGAATACTGTGAATGAAATAAATAACAAATTGATAAGCATGGAAAGCAGAATTACCCAAGCAGAAGAAAGAATCTCAGAGCTTGAGGACCAAAATACAGAAATAACTCAAACTCTTAAAAACACAGAAAATAAGCTTAAAAAGACAGAACAAAACCATCAAGAGATGAGTGACTACCTCAAGAGGCCTAACCTAAGAATAATCGGACTCCCTGAGGCAGAAAGAGAAACAGAGACCACATTGGAACAAACTTTCCACGAGATCATTCAAGAAAGAGAAATAGAGACCACATTGGAACAAACTTTCCATGAGATCATTCAAGAAAATTTCTCTTATCTAATCAGTGATACAAAAATTCAAACACAAGGGATTCAGAGAACCCCCGCAAGACAACAAATGAGAAGATCAACTCCTAGACACATAATAATTCGCCTAAATAATGTAGGCACAAAAGAAAAAATCCTAAAGGCAGCAAGAGAAAAAGGCCAGATCACCCACCATGGAAGACCAATCAGAATAGCAGCAGATTTATCTGCAGAAACCCTGCAGGCTAGGATAGCTTGGAGCCCTATCTTCAAAGTCCTAAAGGATAAACAATTTCAACCAAGAATAACCTACCCAGCCAAGCTAAACTTCATCAGTGAGGGAGAATTAAAATCTTTCCAGATATCCAATCCCTAAGAACTTATGCAGCCACAAAACCATCTCTACATGAAACACTTTAAGAAGTACTAAACACAGAAGAAAAGGAAAAAAGACAACGTTCTTCACAGAGTACAGGGAAA
>NW_007177453.1:0-6324 GCF_000164805.1 Carlito syrichta
ACAGCAAAATAATAATAGTAGCAGAGAACACTTACATGATACTTAGTATATGCCAGATACTTTTCTACATATGTTAGTTATAAACTTATTTAATCCTCATGAGAGATATGACATAGTTATTATTACCATTTTACAAATAATAAAATTAGATTCATAGATTTAGTTTCATGCACAAGTAATTTCAGTTTTTGCACTGTTGATATTTGCCATCTGATAATGGAATACATTGTTAAATAAATGTGGTCATGTTATGCATCATTTGAATGTGCATTTCTCACTTTATGTTTTTTTGCTAATGATTTATTACTGGCTGTTTATTATATGTTTATTTTAATCTATGGAAATGATGTTAGACAAAAAGCAAATTTGAACAATTTTCTTATTCGAGTTCAAAATGGGTCGCAAAGCAGCAGACGTAACTCGCAACACCAACAACACATTTGGCCCAGAAAATGCTAATAAACATACAGTGCAGTGGTGGGTCAAGAAGTTCTGCAAAGGAGACAAGAGCCTTGAAGATGAGAAGCATAGTGGCTGGCCATCTGAAGTTGACAACGACCAACTGAGAGTAATCATCAAAGCTAATCCTCTTACAACTACAGGAGAAGTTGCTGAATAACTCAGTGTTGACCATTCTCCAATCATTGGGCATTTGAAGCAAATTGGAATGGTCAAAAAGCTTGTTAAGTGGGTGCCTTATGAGCTGACTGAAAATAAAAAAAATCATCATTTTGAAGTGTCGTCTTCTCTTTTTCTATGCAACAACAATGAACCATTTCTCCATCGGATTGTGACATGTGACGAAAAGTGGATTGTATATGACAACCGGCGATGACCAGCTCAGTGGTTGGACCAAGAAGCTCCAAAGCACTTCTCAAAGCCAAACTTGCACCAAAAAAGGTCACGGTCACTGTTAGGTGGTCTCCTGCCGGTCTGATCCACTACAGCTTTCTGAATCCCAGTAAAACCATTATATCTGAGAAGTAAGCTCAGCAAATCAATGAGATGCACCAAAAACTGCAATGCCTGCTGCCGGAATTTGTCAACAGAAAGGACCCAATTCTTCTCCACGACAGGGTCCAACCATATGTCGCACAACCAATGCTTCAAAAGTTGAATGAATTGGACTGCAAAGTTTTGCCTAATCTGCCATATTCACCTGACCTCTCGCCAACTGACTACCATGTCTTCAAGCATCTCAACAACTTTTTGCAGGGACACTGTTTCCATGACTAGCAGGATGCAGAAAACGCTTTCCTAGAGTTTGTTTAATTCCAAAGCATAGATTTTTATGCCACAGAAATAAACAAACTTACTTCTCATTGGCAAAAATGCGATGATTATCATGTTTCCTATTTTGATTAATAAAGATGTGTTTGAGTCTAGTTATAATGATTTAAAATTCATGGTCTGAAATCTGAATTACTATTGTACTAACCAAACAGGTGAAGCAACATATATAAGACCACATAGCCACTAAGGGGTTGAACTAGGACCATGAACCTCTTCTCTACAGCATCATTTTGGCATAGTATTTACTATACCCGGGAAGAAAAGCTCAAGGTGTTAGGCCACAAAAGAATACAAGCGAAAGTGGAAACACTTATCTTGTTCCTGATTCTCATAGGATCAGTACTATGTGGTTGTTATTTGTTTTAAGACATAAAGAAGAAGAGAATCGATTTGAGTTTTTGCCAGTAACCACAGAGCTGGTTCCTGCCATCCAGACATCTTGGAACCTGTGTGATTCAAGATCTAACATTTCTACTGGACCAGTGCAACACCGTCCAGCTGCCAGACATGAAAACAGTGGACCAGGTGACTGAACATTAGCAGCACTAGTGAACAATGTCTCTCCAAATGGCAATATGCTTGATGATACCACATGGGAATGCACCAGAACAACAATATGAAAGAGGAGAAAATTTCTTATTGGTTTCAGCAACAGGGAAAATGTATCAGCTGATCTTCCTTCTACCCACCTAAGAAAAGGACCCTCACTTGCTACAATGTGTATATTGGTGTGTTTAGGAAGAGAACAGACCTGGGTGAAGTAAAGAGATAAATGCCAGGAATTCCGCCACTCTGTTTAAATGTCTTCTTTCTTTAAGTTTCTATAGCTGTCTACTCTCTTAGTCCAGACAGGAGGATTTAGCTCAAATACCAGAAATGCTCTTTCCCAAACCTGTTTACACCATAGGAAAACACGGAAGACCTTTTTGCGTGGTGCTCCAACTGGAGGAAGGAGGGACAAAAAGCCTTGGCATTCGCAAGCATCTCCTGCTAGAAGGGCTCTCGTTAAGAACATGATCTATGTATAGTAGCTGACAAGAAGGTCAAAGGTAAAAGAAAGAAAACAGAAGAGAACCACCACAGTCTCAAGCAAAATGCTTTCTCACTCCTGAGGCTGTACCCTCCTCCTCTTCGTGATTCATACAGCCTGCCTGTGAGAGACTTGAGTCCTCGGCAGACTCAAGGACCAATGGAATGTATTAGTTGCTACTTCCACCTTACTTAGGCAGTTTGCTAGTCACAAAGGGCCATCCCCACATGCTGCCAAAAGGCTATCTCTAAAAAACAAATACAATATCATAGGACTGAGCTCACTGCTTACAGGAGACAGTCCAAACCCAGAGGGTTCCTAAGAACGCTTCCCTCAGGCCCCTGCAACAGGCACAGGGGGTGTGCTTGGCTCTGCGTTTGGACCTGAGCTAAGATCCCAAAGTCTGGTTTCCTCATCCAGAACAATAACAGAAAAAGGTAAGATCCTTTATACAATGTACTAGAAGCACCAGAAGGAAAGCATAGGGCAATGTAAGTAGGTTTTTTTAAACTGATGGGGGTGGGGGGACCTAAATCGCTAATTCTTTCCACCAGTAATTGCCTATAAACTGGAAAGTAGAATGACTTAGGAAAAAAAAAATCAAACACCTTTGTGTGGTTATTTTATCGATCGGTGAAAGCTCAGATGAATTTTTATCACAAATATTTCTAGTTAATGCATGGGGATTAATTAATTAATGGAGATTATTATTAGGTATTTATAAGATGAGGCAGGAGGATCACCTGAGCCCAGGAGGCTGAGGCTGTGGTGATCTGTGATTGTGCCACTATACTCCAGCCTGGAAGACAGGGTGAGTCCCCCAACACAAAAACTAAAAATAAAACACTATATTAATGCAGAAGTTGATAGTTCATTCCAAGATGAGATAAATTTCATTAAAAAAATAATTTTGATAAAATTTTTAAAAAGTTTTTGATAAAATCCAGCATCCCTTCTTGATGAAAACCCTTGAACATCTAGGCATAAATGGAATATACCTCAAATTAGTAAGAGTCATCTATGAGAAACCCACAGTCAGCATACTGCTAAACAGACAGAAATTGGAACCTTTCCCTTGAAAACCGGAACAAGACAAGGATGCCCATTCTCAGCCCTCCTTTTCAACATAGTTTTGGAAGTCCTAGCTAGAGCAATCAGACAAGAGAAGGAGATCAGTGGTATCCAAACATTAAAAGAGTGAGTCAAGGTATCCCTCATTGCAGGCGATTTAATGCTATACCTCGAAAACCCAAGAGAATCAGTCAAAACCCTCCTTGCACTGATAAAGAACTTTGGCAAAGTCTCAGGGTATAAAATCAATGTGCAAAAGACAGTCACATTTCTTTCTTTTGTTTTTTTTTTTTACTTTCACAAAGCAGACATTTATTGACAATCTTCTGTAGAACTTCTAAAGAAACAAATTCAAGAAAAAAACTCTTCCAGTAGGTAACAAAATAATCTATTGTTTAAATTCCTTCTCATCTAGTGACTTTATTCCATAAACAGTATGTTGGCAGGGCATGGTCAGCCTCCTTTTACCAAGAGTGACATGCTTGTGTGTCACTCGCTACTTATTTGTTCCTTAAACAGAACAAGCCTGCAGTTACACTGTCATGACTGATGTGAAGGAATCAGTTCTGTGTCCTACAGGGGCAGGTGTAGAACCCCTTGTAATGGTTTACTATCTAACATGTTAAGAATGAAAATGAAGCCGGGCTCAGTGGCTCAGCCTGTAATCCTGCGCCTTTGGGAGGCTGAGGTGAGTGGATTGACTGAGCCCGTGGGTTCCAGACCCGCCTGGGCAGGCGAGACCTCATCTCTACAATAAATTTAAAAAAATTAGCTGGGCGTGGTAGCGTGCACCTGTAGTTCCAGCTACTTGGAAGGCTGAGGTGGAAGGATCGCCAGAGCCCAGCAGGTCGAGGCTGTGGTGACCGCAGCGGCCACTTCACTCCAGTCTGGGCGACAGTGAGACTCCAACTCAAAAAAAAAAAAAAAAAGAGAGAGAGGAGCCCTGTCTGGAAACAGCCGTGTTGGAATTGAAGGAAAATCAAAGGACGCCAAAGCTACAGAAGAGACTTGGGGCATCCTGGGACCACAGGTTTTCTTAAAACTTCAGAATAGACCAGAAAAACCAACTACAGGATTGGAGGGTCAAAACTTCTATCTCCATCCTCCATCTTAAGAGGGGAGAAGAGCTGGAGACTGAGTTCAATCACCAGTGGCCAAGGATTTAACCAATCATGCCTACATAATGAAACCTCCATAAAAATTCCTAAGTGACAGGGTTCTAGGAGCTTCAGGGGTGTTGGAACCTCACTTTGTTGCCCAGGCTGGAGTGCAGTGGCACACTCACAGCCACCCCAGCATCGGCCTGATGGGCTCCGGTGATCCTTCTGCCCCAGCCTTCCAAGTAGCCGGAACTACAGGTGCGCACTACCACGCCCAGGGACCAAGACTGCAAACTGCTGAATAGACAGACTGTAAAGCAGAGGGAAAAGTGAACAAAACCAGAAGACCCTCATAAGGAAGAACAGGTCATTGCAGAAGAGAAATAAAAGCAACCCCACCTTCCCTCAAAAACAGAATTGAAGAGGGGGAGGGAAAGGGGTAAAGGGAGAAAAATCTACAGAAATGAAGAAAAACCAAAAGAAGAGTATGGGTCTCTCCCAGACGCCTGGGAGAGCAGACACTGAGAAAACTGACTTTGGAATACAAACAATGAAAAGTCCCCAGAATGAAGGGTCTCAAAATGCAAATGTAGATATCAAAACAATAATGGAGAGATTAAAAAGAATTGAGGAGACACAAGAAGAAACTAGGAAGGAGCTGATATCTGAGATAACAGTAATAAAGAATACTGTGAATGAAATAAATAACAAATTGATAAGCATGGAAAGCAGAATTACCCAAGCAGAAGAAAGAATCTCAGAGCTTGAGGAGCAAAATACAGAAATAACTCAAACTCTTAAAAACACAGAAAATAAGCTTAAAAAGACAGAACAAAACCATCAAGAGATGAGTGACTACCTCAAGAGGCCTAACCTAAGAATAATCGGACTCCCTGAGGCAGAAAGAGAAACAGAGACCACATTGGAACAAACTTTCCACGAGATCATTCAAGAAAGAGAAATAGAGACCACATTGGAACAAACTTTCCATGAGATCATTCAAGAAAATTTCTCTTATCTAATCAGTGATACAAAAATTCAAACACAAGGGATTCAGAGAACCCCCGCAAGACAACAAATGAGAAGATCAACTCCTAGACACATAATAATTCGCCTAAATAAAGTAGGCACTAAAGAAAAAATCCTAAAGGCAGCAAGAGAAAAAGGCCAGATCACCCACCATGGAAGACCAATCAGAATAGCAGCAGATTTATCTGCAGAAACCCTGCAGGCTAGGATAGCTTGGAGCCCTATCTTCAAAGTCCTAAAGGATAAACAATTTCAACCAAGAATAACCTACCCAGCCAAGCTAAACTTCATCAGTGAGGGAGAATTAAAATCTTTCCAGATATCCAATCCCTAAGAACTTATGCAGCCACAAAACCATCTCTACATGAAACACTTAAGAAAGTACTAAACACAGAAGAAAAGGAAAAAAGAACAACGTTCTTCACAAGAGTACAGGGAAAAGAATAAAATATACATGAACCAACCTCAAAAGCAAAAGAAAGACAAAAAAAAAAAGAAAAAGAAAAAAGAAAAAACCAAGTGGAAGAACAATAACTCAATAAGAACTCCATGATAGGGACGAACTCTCACATTTCAATAATTAGTCTGAATGTGAATGGACTAAACGCACCACTGAAAAGACATAGAATGACAAAATGGATAAAATATCACCAGGCAACAATATACTGCCTTCAAGAGACCCATCTCACTAGAAAGGACATACACAGACTCAAAGTAAGAGGATGGGAAACAAATTTTCAGGCGAATGGAACACAACAGAAAGGAGGAGTCGCGATCCTAATTCAGACAAAATACCATTTA
>NW_007177454.1:0-700 GCF_000164805.1 Carlito syrichta
CCTTCTTCTCTCCTTCTCTCCCTTCCTCTCTCCCTTCCTTCCTCCCTTCTTTCTTCCATTGTTCTTTCTCTAATTTATTTATTCATTTGTCCACCTGCCTGACAAATGAGACTAAATTCAAAACCTTAATTGGAAAAAAAGATAACCTTGAAGTGTGCAGTTTCTAAAACAAGCTGGTGCTTTACAAAGAAAAGAAATTATTCTCACTTAAAGAAAACAGCAAAGTTACAGTTTGCACTTATCATCAATAATTGCCTGCCCAAGCTGCCACACCCCAAAGTAAGAGCTGGACAGCTTCCTACAGGTAACTGTGACATAAATAGCTCACTCCATTCTCCTTCCAGCATAGCCATGCCATATTTCTCTCTTATAAAAGGGGCACAATGGGTCCATGTTAAAATCAGGGCAAAAGAGGCTTGTTTTATAATTATTTTTATTTTGTTTTTAGTTGTGTGTGTGTGTGTGTGTGTGTGTAGGGGTCTCACTTTGTTGTCCAGTCTGGTGTGTAGTGGCATGATCACAGCTCACTGCAGCCTCAACTTCATGGGCACAGGCAAGTCTTCTGCCTAAGCCTCCAAAGTAGCTGGGACTATGAAGGTACATGCCAGCACATCCAGTTAATTTTTGATTGTTTGTAGAGATGCAGTTTCATCATGTTGCTCAGACTGTTCTCAATCTCCTGGACTCAAGTGATCCTCCT
>NW_007177455.1:0-565 GCF_000164805.1 Carlito syrichta
GTAACTGTGACATAAATAGCTCACTCCATTCTCCTTCCAGCATAGCCATGCCATATTTCTCTCTTATAAAAGGGGCACAATGGGTCCATGTTAAAATCAGGGCAAAAGAGGCTTGTTTTATAATTATTTTTATTTTGTTTTTAGTTGTGTGTGTGTGTGTGTGTGTGTGTAGGGGTCTCACTTTGTTGTCCAGTCTGGTGTGTAGTGGCATGATCACAGCTCACTGCAGCCTCAACTTCATGGGCACAGGCAAGTCTTCTGCCTAAGCCTCCAAAGTAGCTGGGACTATGAAGGTACATGCCAGCACATCCAGTTAATTTTTGATTGTTTGTAGAGATGCAGTTTCATCATGTTGCTCAGACTGTTCTCAATCTCCTGGACTCAAGTGATCCTCCTGCCTCAGTCTCCTAAAGTGCTGGGTTTACAAGTGTAAGCCACTATGCTCAGCCTTCTTTTATAATTAGTTTTAATAGAATTTTGAGGTGTAAAAATAATAAATGTTATTTTAGAATGTTTCAAATAAAAGACAGAAATAAAAATGAAAATCTGCAGTTCTACTACCTAT
>NW_007177456.1:0-580 GCF_000164805.1 Carlito syrichta
CTCACCGTTCAGCAAACTAGTCAGCTGGCTCACCAGCCAACATGACAACTAACTTGTTGGTTTTCTCACAGGCCAACAGGTTAGCTAGCTAGTCGACTTGTTGTCAAACTGACTAGTTACGTCAGCTCAACCATCGGTTTGCTCGCCAGTTGACTAGTTAAGGGAGTACACCTGTCGCCTCACTCGCCGGTCGAGTTACTTAAGTTGGCTCACCGGTCGGCTCACTGGCCGACCAACTACTTAAGTCCTCTGATCTGTCAGCTCACTCGTAGTCGACTAAAACCAGCAGACCAGTCAGTTAATCGCCAGCTGAATAGTTAATTCAGCTGAGCAGTTGGCTTACATGCCCACTAACTAGTTGTCAGTTATTTGTTGGATCACTCGCTGGACAATTATTTAAATCAGCTCACCTGTAGGCTCACGTGCTGGCAGACAAGTTGTCACCTAACCGGTCAGCCGCCTAGCCAGCCAACTACTTAAGAGAGCAAACCAATAGGCTGAATAGTCGGACAACTTGTCTGAAGTCAAGTTAGCTCAGCTAGCTAGTCACCGAAAAGTTAGGTCATTTAAATTATCGACC
>NW_007177457.1:0-1266 GCF_000164805.1 Carlito syrichta
GTCCCATTTGTCTACTTCTCTCTTAAGTCCTGTGGGTTTCGGGTTTTGTTCAGGAATTGGATGCCAGTTCCGATTTCCATGAGAGTATTTCCTTCCTTTTCTAAGGTTCTTATGGTTTGAGGTTTTACATTTAGGTCTCTGATCCATTTGGAGTTAACCTTTGTGCATGGGGATAGATAGGGGTCCTGTTTCAATCTTCTGCATGTGGTCAGCCAATTTTCCCAGCACCATTTACTGAATAGGTTCTCCTCTCCCCATTGGTAGGTGGTGGGGGCTTTGTCGAAGATGAGTTGGTTGAGAAATTGAGGTTTTGCTTCTGGAATCTAAATTCTGTTCCATTGATCTATATGCCTGTTCCTGTACCAATACCAAGCTGTTTTGATGATTGTAGCTTATAGTAAAGTTTGAAATCTGGTATTGTGATACCACCTGCTTTATTTTTATTGCTGAGGATTGTTCTGGCTATTCTTGGATGTTTGTGTTTCCATATGAATTCCTGTGTTGTTTTTTCGAGGTCTGAGAAGAATGTTGTTGGTAATTTAATGGGTATTGCATTGAATTTGTAGATTGCCTTAGGTAAGATGGACATCTTCACAATGTTGATTCTTCCGATCCATGAGCATGGGATATTTTTCCACTTGTTCATGTCGGCTTTGATTTCTTTGAGCAGTGTTTTGTAATTTTCATTGTAAAGGTCTTTCACGTCTCTGGTTAGGAAGATGCCAAGGTATTTCATTTTTTTTTGTGGCTATTGTGAATGGAATTGTGTTTTTTATTTGGGTTTCTGTTTGTTTATTATTGGTGTAGAGAAATGCGATTGTCTTTTGTACATTTATTTTGTATCCTGAGACTTTGCCAAAGGCTTTTATCAATGTAAGGAGACCTTTGACAGATTCTCTTGGGTTTTCAAGGTACACCATCATGTCATCTGCATAGAGAGATAACTTGACTTCCTCTTTTCCTATTTGAATACCTCTGATTGCCTCCTCTTCTCTGATTGCTTTAGCCAGGACTTCCAATACTATGTTGAACAGGAGGGGAGAGAGTGGGCATCCTTGTCTAGTTCCAGTTTTCAGGGGAATTGGTTCCAATTTTTGTCCATTTAGGAGTATGCTGGCTGTGGGTTTCTCGTAGATGGCTTTTACTATTTTGAGGTATGTTCCCCGTATGCCTAGATGTTCAAGGGTTTTTATCAAGAAGGGGTGCTGGATTTTATCAAAAGCTTTTTCTGCATCTAGTGATATGATCATGTGGTTTTTGTTTGAC
>NW_007177457.1:2116-3680 GCF_000164805.1 Carlito syrichta
AGATGTGACTTCATCTTTTGTGTTTCTGATTGTGCTTATTTGGTTTTTTTCTCATTTTTTCTTGGTCGGTCTAGCTAGGAGACCATCGATCTTGTTTATTCTTTCAACGAACCAACTTTTTGTTTCATTGATTTTTTTCTATTATCTTTTTGTCTTCTATGTCCTGGATTTGGGCTTTTATTTTGGTGATCTGGATTCTTCTGCTGAAATTAGGGTTTTTGTGGTTTTGCTTTTCCAGCTTCTTTAGGTGGCTTGTTAGGTTGTCAATTTCTGTTCCTTCCATTTTCCTCATGTGTGTTTGTAGGGATATAAATTCCCCTCTTATTACAGCTTTTAAGCTGTCCCAGAGATTTTGGTAAGATGTTTCTTCATTTTCATTTGTTTCCAGGTATCTTTTGATCTCTGTTTTGATTTCATCATTGACCCAGGAGTTGTTTAGCATCATGCTATTTAGTGTCCATGTCTTTGTGGGTTTTGGGGGGACTTTGTTGGTGTCAATGTTTATTTTTATTCCACTGTGGTCCGAGAAGGTGCATGGTAGAATTTCAGTCTTTTTAAATTTGCTTATGCTTGATTTGTGTCCAATTATGTGGTCAATCTTAGAATATGTTCCATGCGGTGATGAGTAGAATGTGTATTCTGTGGTCTTTGGATGGAGTGTTCTGTAGGTATCAATTAAGTCCATTTGGTCCAGAGTCTCATTGAGGTTCCGGATCTCCTTGCTGATTTTTTGTCCTGATGATCTGTCTAGGGTTGTGAGTGGTGTATTAAAGTCCCCAGTTATTATGGTGTTAGAGTCAATGTCTTTCTTTAGTTTTCCTAGAAGTTGCTTTATGAATGTTGGTGCGCCTATGTTGGGTGCATATATGTTTAGGATAGATATTTCTTGTTGATGGAGTGAGCCTTTTATCATTATGTAGTGGCCCTCTGTATCTTTTTTAATTTTTGATAGCTTAAATGGTATTTTGTCTGAAATTAGGATCGCGACTCCTCCTTTCTTTTGTGTTCCATTCACCTGAAAATTTGTTTCCCATCCTCTTACTTTGAGTCTGTGTATGTCCTTTCTAGTGAGATGGGTCTCTTGAAGGCAGTATATTGTTGCCTGGTGATATTTTATCCATTTTGTCATTCTATGTCTTTTCAGTGGTGTGTTTAGTCCATTCACATTCAGACTAATTATTGAAATGTGAGAGTTCATCCCTATCATGGAGTTCTTATTGAGTTATTGTTTTTCCACTTGGTTTTTTCTTTTTTCTTTTTCTTTTTTTTTTTTTTTTTTTTGTCTTTCTTTTGCTTTTGGGGTTGGTTCGTGTATATTTTATTCTTTTCCCTGTACTCTTGTGAAGAATGTTGTTTTTTTTCCCTTTTCTTCTGTGTTTAGTACTTTCTTAAGTATTTCATGTAGAGATGGTTTTGTGGCTGCATAAGTTCTTAGGGATTGGATATCTGGGAAAGATTTTAATTCTCCCTCACTGATGAAGCTTAGCTTGGCTGGGTAGGTTATTCTTGGTTGCTTTTGTGTATCCTTTAGGACTTTGAAGATAGGGCTCCAAGCTCTCCTAGG
>NW_007177458.1:0-766 GCF_000164805.1 Carlito syrichta
AAACAACACAGGAATTCATATGGAAACACAAACATCCAAGAATAGCCAGAACAATCCTCAGCAAAAAAAACAAAGCAGGTGGTATCACAATACCAGATTTCAAACTTTACTATAAAGCTACAATCATCAAAACAGCTTGGTATTGGTACAGGAACAGGCATATAGATCAATGGAACAGATTTTAGATTCCAGAAGCAAAACCTCAATTTCTCAACCAACTCATCTTCGACAAAGCCCCCACCACCTAACAATGGGGAGAGGAGAACCTATTCAGTAAATGGTGCTGGGAAAATTGGCTGACCACATGCAGAAGATTGAAACAGGACCCCTATCTATCCCCATGCACAAAGGTTAACTCCAAATGGATCAGAGACCTAAATGTAAAACCTCAAACCATAAGAACCTTAGAAAAGGAAGGAAATACTCTCATGGAAATCGGAACTGGCATCCAATTCCTGTACAAAACCCGAAACCCACAGGACTTAAGAGAGAAGATAGACAAATGGGACCTTATTAAACTGACAAGCTTCTGCAAAGCCAAAGAAACCATCAAGAGAGCAGGGAGACAGCCTACAGACTGGGAAAAAGTCTTTGCCAACTCTAGGTCTGACAAAGGCTTAACATCCTGGATCTACAAGGAACTGAAGCGTACTGAAAAGAAGAAAACAAACAACCCCATTATAAAATGGGCAAAAGACATGAACAGACACTTCACAAAAGAAGACATTCGAGCAGCCAACAAACACATGAAGGAATGCTCAACCTC
>NW_007177459.1:0-783 GCF_000164805.1 Carlito syrichta
CGGCAGTGAAGTTTCCTGTATGTGAGAATTCCCATTACCCAGATTCCGACTTCAAAAACCTGATTCGTGGTTACCTCTTAGGAAAACGGCCTGTAGAATTTTGGATTGAGGACTCATGCAACCAAGATTCCTTATACTTCCTTAGCAATAAACGTGTAGTTTCCTGTATATGACGATTCCCATTACCCAGCATCCTGCTTCACTCTGCAGGATGCCGAGACAGTTCCTGGTGATTGAGAATTCCAGTTGTTTGGATATCAATAGAAAGACGCCCCTATTGTTCTTTGGGAACTGGAATCCAAGATTCCTGGTTCCCCTTCACAAGTCTCCCCAAAATGTGGAATCTTCAAAACCCAAAATCCCAATTCCAACCTGCCCATCCACAGGAATTTTTTGTAGTTTGACGTCACCTGAATCGAGGGATTTTGGTCCCATATTCCTTTTGATTCTGGGAAACATGATTATCGTGTTAGATGTTCCTAGGACACAAACGGATTTGGAGGGCCAGATCCTTGATTGCAACTAACAAGAGGACCAGATAGTTCCTGTGGACCTGTAGTGGCAGATTTAGGGTATCCACGGAAAAAGTAGCTCTGAAAAATGTAGGGACTCAGAAGTTCAGATTGCTGATTAAACCTTACCAAGAGGCCCTGTAGATTTCGGTTAATGAGAAATCCTGTATCCGGATTTCCTTTTCGTTCGCAAGAAGATGCCCTGATTTTCCGTGTCATTGTGGATTCTAAACTCTGTATACAAAAGACAGATGCCCAGAAGTTTCCTTGA
>NW_007177460.1:0-742 GCF_000164805.1 Carlito syrichta
TTCCTGGTTCCCCTTCACAAGTCCTCCAAATGGGGAATCTTCAAAACCCAAAATCCCAATTCCAACCGGCCCATCCACAGGAATTTGTTGTAGTTTGACGTCACCTGAATCAAGGGATTTTGGTCCCATATTCCTTTTGATTCTGGGAAACATGATTATCGTGTTAGATGTTCCTAGGACACAAACGGATTTGGAGGGCCAGATCCTTGATTGCAACTAACAAGAGGACCAGATAGTTCCTGTGGACCTGTAGTGACAGATTTAGGGTATCCACGGAAAAAGTAGCTCTGAAAAATGCAGGGACTCAGAAGTTCAGATTGCTAATTAAACCTTACCAAGAGGCCCTGTAGATTCCGGTTAATGAGAAATCCTGTATCCGGATTTCCTTTTCGTTCGCAAGAAGATGCCCTGATTTTCCGTGTCATTTGAATTCCAAACTCTGTATACAAAAAGACAGATGCCCAGAAGTTTCCTTGACGTGGAATCCATGATTCCTGGTTACTTTTAAAAATATGTACTAAACATTTGTCAACTGCAAAACGCTTGTCCCTTCACAAAATAAAAAGAGAAACGGAAGGGGAAGGATTACAGGGTTCACCTTTAAGACCAGAGTTACATCCAAATATGACAATAAGATTCTTTTTGTCTTGGAATCTGGCCTTAGTTGTTCTGAGTGACCTAACGCATTGGAGTGCGTGATTACCCGTTTGCACTTTCAACAGGACCATAATGTTGCTGGAGT
>NW_007177461.1:0-788 GCF_000164805.1 Carlito syrichta
TCTAGTCAGCTGACTTAACTAGGTGACTAAAATAGCTAGCCAGCTGGCAAGACACCTGGCATAACTAGCTAGCTACCTAGCTAACTAGCTGGCTAACCATCTGACTTAAGTAGCTCTCTACCTCTCTAGCCACCTGGATAGCAAGTGACTTAACTAGCTGACTTAATTAACTTGCCAGCTGGCTATGCAACAAACTTAACGATGTCACGACCTAGATAGAAAGCTGGCAAGACACCTGACTTAACTAGCTGTCTTAACTAGCTGTCCTGCTAAATAGCCAGCTGAATTAACGTGCTTGCTTCATAGCTAGTCAACTGACTCTCCAGATGAATTGACTAGGTGACTTTTCTAGCTAGCCAGCTGAGTATCCAGCTGACTTAACTAGCAAGCTACCTAGCTAGACAGCTGGCTAGTAAGCTGACTTAACTAGGTGACTTAACTAGTTAGCAAGCTGACTAGACAACTGACATAACTAGCTAACTACCTAGCTAGTCAGCTGGATAGCCAGATGACTTAATTGCCTAGCTATGTAGCTAGCCAGCAGGCTAGCCAGCTGACTTATCTAGCTGACTTCAGGAATTTACAGCTGGCTAACCAGCAGACTTAACTAGCTAGCTGCCTAGATAGACAGCTAGACAGCTAGCCAACTTAACTAACTCACATAACTAGACGCCAGATGTCTAGCCAGCTGACTTAATTAGCTACCTACCTACTTTGCTTGCTGGCTTGCCAGCTGTCTTAACTACCTAACTACCTAGCTATCCTGCTGGCCTGCGAGCTGAGTTAAG
>NW_007177462.1:0-1025 GCF_000164805.1 Carlito syrichta
CACTATTCCATCATATATATACACCACATTTTTATCCAGTCTTCTTTCAGTTGACAACACAGTTGGTTCTACACATACATGTTTATTGCAGCATTATTCACAATAGCATTTGTGACAGTATCATTCATAAAAAATCTTACCATGCCCTACACACAAAGTTTACTGTTCATTTCCCCTCACTATCAAAAGTTCCCCTATTCAAGAACCCCAACTCAACCATCCCTTGTCAATGTTACCTATGCCCTACCTGACTTCTTCTTCTGGTGCTGCCCCTAAACATCACTTAACTTTCTTTTAGATATGTTCTCTTCCAGGTTCTCTATTTACCTCCACAGTCTCCTCCAAGACAGCTGGTTAATGCCACCCTCGTGCCTGCTGGAAGAGTGGCCAGAACAAGTCGCCATTCTACATCTACAAGGGACCTTTATAGAACTCTCACCTTCACAAATCTTCACCTTCAGTGCCTATCTCTGGGCCCTGTTCTGGCTGGCTCTGTGCCCTTCCCCCACCTCACCCCACAACGCCCACATCCAGCAGGAAGCAGCCAGAGAGAGTAACGACGCCCCTCTCCCAAATAAGCAGAAAAGGTGGGACTGAAAGGTGCAGACCACAGTCAGAAGGGCATCCCCAAGATGGCTCTGCCACTCAAAGACAACAAAGGCCGTAAATTCCTGCCTCTCCCGTGCGCGCGAAACTTAAACTCATGTACAAACATTATCTCCCTATAGGAATGCTACCTCATAGTCTCCTCTAATAAGACTCAGGCACGGCACTGGCCTGCCCCTGCAAGGTTCATAAATATACCTTTCTCCCTACATAACTCTCTCTCTCTCTTATTCCCTCTCTCTGTCCCGTCACTCTCTCGCCTTTTCTCTTTCTCTCCTCTCTCTCTCTCTCTCTCTCTCTCTCTGCTTTTTCTCTCTGTCCCCACCACTCTCTTGTTAGCTCTCTCTCTCTCTCCCTCTCTTACTTTCTCTCTCTCTCCCTCCCCCCCTTTTACTCTCTCTCTCTATCCCCGCCACTCT
>NW_007177463.1:0-733 GCF_000164805.1 Carlito syrichta
CAACCCTTTGTCAGACCTAGAGTTGGCAAATACTTTTTCCCAGTCTGTAGGCTGTCTCCCTGCTCTCTTGATGGTTTCTTTGGCTTTGCAGAAGCTTGTCAGTTTAATAAGGTCCCATTTGTCTATCTTCTCTCTTAAGTCCTGTGGGTTTCGGGTTTTGTACAGGAATTGGGTGCCAGTTCCGATTTTCATGAGAGTATTTCCTTCCTTTTCTAAGGTTCTGATGGTTTGAGGTTTTACATTTAGGTCTCTGATCCATTTGGAGTTAACCTTTGTGCATGGGGATAGATAGGGGTCCTGTTTCAATCTTCTGCATGTGGTCAGCCAATTTTCCCAGCACCATTTACTGAATAGGTTCTCCTCTCCCCATTGGTAGGTGGTGGGGGCTTTGTCGAAGATGAGTTGGTTGAGAAATTGAGGTTTTGCTTCTGGAATCTCAATTCTGTTCCATTGATCTATATGCCTGTTCCTGTACCAATACCAAGCTGTTTTGATGATTGTAGCTTTATAGTAAAGTTTGAAATCTGGTATTGTGATACCACCTGCTTTGTTTTTTTTTTGCTGAGGATTGTTCTGGCTATTCTTGGATATTCCTGTGTTGTTTTTTCTAGGTCTGGGAAGAATGTTGTTGGTAATTTAATGGGTATTGCATTGAATTTGTAGATTGCCTTAGGTAAGATGGACATCTTCACAATGTTGATTCTTCCGATCCATGAGCATGAGGATATTTTTC
>NW_007177464.1:0-1117 GCF_000164805.1 Carlito syrichta
AGGTAACACCAAACGTAATCTAGACCAACATTTTCAATGATAAAATCATAGGTCAAAATAAACGATCAGACTAGAGTCACTTCTGTGATCTCCGATTCCAGCCTCTCCCTTTTGTTTTTCGTTGCAGCATAGGGGTGGGGCTTTGTCTCCTGTTTCACACTGTTGCCTTAGGAACTGAGGTAAAGTTTGTTGCTAGGTGGGCGGGGCAATGGAAGTCTCTGCCTGGAGAATGGCAAGGCAGTTTAAGCAGATCTGTTTTTCTCCGCTTGTCTGGGACCTCTGGCTTGGGGTCTCACGCTGAGTGCCTCAGCCAGGGTGGACCCGGAGTTCCAGAGCTCCAAAGTTCCAAAAGGCAGGCTGTAAATGACGAGAGTGGTACTGGGACCCTACAGAGTATGCAGCCAGTAATGGAACCGGTGTCTCTGAGGGGCGGGCGCTCAGAGCCTCCCTGTGCGACCTGCGGTGCCGGCCGGGGAGAGAGCTGGAGGGAGCAGGGACCCAAAACTTCCCCGCACGCTGCAATATCTGGCCTTAGGAAATGAGGTAAAGTTTGTTGATAGGTGGGCAGGGCAATGGAAGTCTCTGCCTGGAGAATGGCAAGGCAGTTTAAGCAGATCTGTTTTTCTCCGCTTGTCTGGGGTCCTCTGATTTGGGGTCTCACGCTGAGTGCCTCAGCCAGGGTGGACCCGGAGTTCCAGAGCTCCAAAGTTCCAAAGGGCAGGCTCTAAACAGCGAGAGTGGTGCTGGGTCCCTACAGAGGACTTCAGCCAGAAATGGAACCAGCGTCTCTGAGGGGCGGGTGCCCAGAGCCTCCCTGTGTGACCGGCGGCTTGATGCCGGGTGCCCGGGCTGGAGACAATGCAGCCGGGGAGGGATCTGGAGGGGGCTGGGACCGGAGATTTCCACATACGAGTAGAACGGCAAAGGTGGGGGGAGGAGTGCAATATCTGGCCTTGCGTGGGACTGAAGTTCCCGGGCCTGACCCCAGCGCGGTTGGTGGTGGGCTGGGGGATGGGGGTAGCGAAGTGATAGCCTTTTTGGGAACTCACGTTCAGAGAATCTCACCAGTTCACCTATGCTGTCGCCATCTTGCCCCGTCTCCCATCCAGTCCAATTT
>NW_007177465.1:0-327 GCF_000164805.1 Carlito syrichta
ACGGCAAAGGTGGGGGGAGGAGTGCAATATCTGGCCTTGCGTGGGACTGAAGTTCCCGGACCTGACCCCAGCGCGGTTGGTGGTGGGCTGGGGGATGGGGGTAGCGAAGTGATAGCCTTTTTGGGAACTCACGTTCAGAGAATCTCACCAGTTCACCTATGCCGTCGCCATCTTGCCCCGTCTCCCATCCAGTCCAATTTTGATGAGCACCACAGCTGGTTCCATGTTTTTGCTATTGTGAATAATGCTGCAATAAACAGGATGTGAAGGTATCTTTTTTTATAGAGAGATTTGAGTTCCTGTGAATATACTCCCAAAAAGGGATGG
>NW_007177466.1:0-796 GCF_000164805.1 Carlito syrichta
AACGCCATAAGGGAAAAACAACTTAGAATTCTCCCCATCCACACATAATGCTCTCCTGCTCGTGACTGTGGAGCACTTGTGTCACTCATTGCGGCACTATGCCTTGCAGATTTCTCTCCGTGAAACACGGAGGTTTCACGCTCGTACGCAAAGGCCCTCTATGGAAAGGAACACAAATCAAGGGGAAAGAGTGAGAATGAGGTATTACAGCAGGCGGCAATGAAGAATAATAGTCACAGCAAAGAGGTGACACTGCAGCACACATTGGGCACAGACTTAAGCCAGGAAGGTGCCCGTGCACCCCAGGCCTAAGAAAGGCCACTCCCACCAGCAATCCACAGTCTCATTGCTTTCCCTGACAGGAGAAGGTGTCAAGAAAGAGCAATTCAGAATTCCCCCGGGTCACACATAATGCCTTCCCACAAGTAACTGTGAATGTCTCAGATCCCTCATTGTGGCACAGGGGAGATGAGCATTCCCGCATGGGAGAGGTTGACAAGCCGCACGCCAAAGCAGTCACCCTGTAGAGCGTAAGATACACGAAAGGGAACAAGTGGGAAGGAGGAATGACAGCACGCACACTCAGTGCCAGAACCTCACAGTGCAGCACACTTCTCACACAGCACTTTCCAAGGGAGACGGACATTCAAAACAAGCACCACCAAGGCAGTCAGCTCTTTTCCGTCAATGCGTTTGGCAGAGCAATTGTGTATCCTCCCACACAAAAATTTGAAAGGGAGAAACATTTCAGAATGCACCCAGGGAATTCACCAAGTAATGCCTTCTTGCTCCAATG
>NW_007177467.1:0-692 GCF_000164805.1 Carlito syrichta
CAGATTTCTCTCCGTGAAACACGGAGGTTTCACGCTCGTACGCAAAGGCCCTCTATGGAAAGGAACACAAATCAAGGGAAAGAGTGAGAATGAGGTGTTACAGCAGTCGGCAATGAAGAATAATAGTCACAGCAAAGAGGTGACACTGCAGCACACATTGGGCACAGACTTAAGCCAGGAAGGTGCCCGTGCACCCCAGGCCTAAGAAAGGCCACTCCCACCAGCAATCCACAGTCTCATTGCTTTCCCTGACAGGAGAAGGTGTCAAGAAAGAGCAATTCAGAATTCCCCCGGGTCACACATAATGCCTTCCCACAAGTAACTGTGAATGTCTCAGATCCCTCATTGTGGCACAGGGGAGATGATCATTCCCGCATGGGAGAGGTTGACAAGCCGCACGCCAAAGCAGTCACCCTGTAGAGCGTAAGATACACGAAAGGGAACAAGTGGGAAGGAGGAATGACAGCACGCACACTCAGTGCCAGAACCTCACAGTGCAGCACACTTCTCACACAGCTCTTTCCAAGGGAGACGGACATTCAAAACAAGCACCACCAAGGCAGTCAGCTCTTTTCCGTCAATGCGTTTGGCAGAGCAATTGTGTATCCTCCCACACAAAAATTTGAAAGGGAGAAACATTTCAGAATGCACCCAGGGAATTCACCAAGTAATGCCTTCTTGCTCCACTGTGG
>NW_007177468.1:0-785 GCF_000164805.1 Carlito syrichta
CACAGTTTCATTGCTTTCCCTGACAGGAGAAGGTGTCAAGAAGAGCAATCAGAATTCGCCCCGGGTCACACATAATGCCATCCCACAAGTAACTGTGAATGTCTCAGATCCCTCATTGTGGCACAGGGGAGATGAGCAATCCCGCATGGGAGAGGTTGACAAGCCGCACGCCAAAGCAGTCACCCTGTAGAGCGTAAGATACACGAAAGGGAACAAGTGGGAAGGAGGAATGACAGCACGCACACTCAGTGCCAGAACCACACAGTGCAGCACACTTCTCACACAGCACTTTCCAAGGGAGACGGACATTCGAAACAAGCACCACCAAGGCAGTCAGCTCTTTTCCGTCAATGCGTTTGGCAGAGCAATTGTGTATCCTCCCACACAAAAATTTGAAAGGGAGAAACATTTCAGAATGCACCCAGGGAATTCACCAAGTAATGCCTTCTTGCTCCACTGTGGGGTTCCCATCGCCCCCTGGGAGGCAGCGTAGAGCTGCACATGGGCAAAGCGTGTCCCATCAGAGAACCCTTAGTTCAAACAGAGGCGCTCTGCACAGCCGAAGTCCAAATGAGAAGAAAACCGCGAGACTCAGACTCATGTGTTGCAGCATGCACCAAGTGAGAATAACATAGATAGCCCCTAAACAGCGCTGCACATTTTGAAAAGCTCCTTCCCCGGGAAGATGCACATGCACAACAAGCCTCACAGAGGCCGTCTACGCTTATTCAGCAAGGCCAACGCGAGAGTGACTGCATTTCCTAGCGTAGAGAAAAGCCAAGGGG
>NW_007177469.1:0-4489 GCF_000164805.1 Carlito syrichta
CCAAGTGTCATTATAGATACCCAGAAAACTTCAAGTCCTCTTGATTGTTGTAACCAAGAACCAGCCCATGCAATTCAGTTGGGTTCCTCTGTACAACTAAAGCCAGATTCCAGGACTCAAATATCATCTCGCCATATTTGTGTGTAACTCTTGTCTTAAGATGTAACCTGTAGTCCTAAAATTTCCGTTTGTGCATCTATTGATAGGAGCTGGGGGTTTTGATGTTTCTAAGCATGTTGTACACATTTTTCACTGTAACCAGGAATCACGGATTTCAGGTCCCTGGGAAACAACTGAGCATCGGTCTATTTGCAAACAGAATTTTGGAATCCAGATCCCCAGGGAAAATCAGGGCATCTTGCTGAGAACGAGAAGAGAATGCCGGCTCAGTGGTCCTCAATCGTCAAAATCTGTATGATCTCTTGTAGGTCCCTACATTTTTCAGAGCTACTTGCTGAGTGGATACCTAAAATCTTTATTTACAGATCCAAGAATTCCGGTTATGTTGATAGTTGCAATCAAGGATCTGAACGTAAAATTCCATTTATTTCTTATGAACATTTTCGGCCATAATTCAGTACCCCAGGAATCAATTGGCATTTGGCAACAAAATCCCTCGCTTCAGGTTACCTCAAACTACAGAAATTTATGTGGTCGTGCTGGTGGGAATTGGGATATTTGGTATAGAATATTTCACATTTTTATGATGTCTTTTTAAGGGGAACCCGGAAAATTTTATTATTGTTCCCAGGTACTATATGGCAGTCTTTCTATTGATATCCAAACAACTGGAATTCTATGTTCATCAGGAAATATTTCGGATATTTCTGAGAATGAACCAGTCATCTGCGTAAAGGGAGTCCTCATGTACTGGAAACTACATGGCCTCTTGCTATGGAAGAATAAGGAATCTGGTTACACGAGTCCACAAATCCCAAAAACCTACAGGGAGACTTACTAAGGGAAAAAAATGTATTAGGGATTTGAAGCACGAATCTGGTGAATGGGAGTTCTCATATACAGGAAACTTCATGGCCTCTTGCTAAGGATGAATAAGGAATCTGGGTTACACATGTTCTCAATCCTAAAAATCTACGGGGCATCTTTCTAAGGGCTAAACAATAATCAGGGTTTCGAAGCAGGAATCTGAGTTACGGGATTCCTCATATACAGGAAACTACACAACCTCTTGCTAAGAAAGAATAAGGAATCTGGTTTTCACGAGTCCTCAATGCCAAAAATCTACTGGGCGTCTTGCTAAGCACTAAACAAGAATCAGGTTTTCGAAGCAGGAATCTGGGGTATAGGAGACAACTCATACAGGAAACTACACGGGCCCTTGTTAAGGAAGAATAAAGAATCTGGGATACACGAGTCCTTAATTCCAAAAACGTACATGGCATCTTGCTAAGGCCTACAAGTATCCGCACTTTGACGTCCCAAATTTTTCAGAGCTGTTTCCTATGGGGATATTATGAGTCAGTCATGCCAGAAGTACACAACATTCTGGTCCTCTCGATAGTTTAAATGAAAATATGCCACTATAAATCCATTTCGATTATGGATCTTCTAACGCCAAATTCCAGGACACAAGTAATCATCTCGGGTATTTTGAATGTAAACACTGAGTTCACGGTTACCTCGTACTCAAGAAACTTCTGGTAGTTCACCTATTCTTAATTAGGACCTTGGGTTTAGATGTTGCACCATGTTTAGAAGGTTTTTTTGGGAGGGCTCCAGGGTCTTGGTTTAAAAGTCCATAGGAGCATTCTAGAGTCTTTCTATTGGGAGCCACGTGTCTGGACTTCTATGTAACAGGAAAACATCTGGTCGTTCTTCTGAGAACAAAACAGGAATCTCGGACACTATGTCCCCAGAAAGCTTATACTCATGCTACCAATGTGGAACAAGGAAAATCAGTTTGCATGTGACCAGCAAACTTCTGGGCAGTTGTACATTTTTCCGTGGCTTAAGGTAGTTCTCATACTTCGAAGCCTACAGGAATTTTCTAAATGCTAATCAGAAATTTGGAGTCCCAGTCCCCACACTTTTCAGAACTAATTCCTGTAAACGTACCACAAATCTGTCATTACTGATTCCCACGAAACTGCAGCTCCTCTTCTTAGTTGTAACAGAGAATCTGGACACCTGCTTGGCTTTTTTTGCAGGAAAATGTAAGGCCAGATTTCACAACCCAAGATATCATGTTGCCATTTTTCGTGTAATTTCTGACTTCAGGTTTACCTCCTAATCCAAAAACTACTACTGGAATTTTAGATAGGTATTCGCAACTTTGGATTAGGTGTTCCAA
Organism: Carlito syrichta; assembly: GCF_000164805.1. Lineage (NCBI taxonomy): Eukaryota > Metazoa > Chordata > Mammalia > Primates > Tarsiidae > Carlito > Carlito syrichta. The sequence goes on from NW_007177469.1 coordinate 2,312, forward strand.
AATATTTAGGACGTATTCTTAAAGGGGATCAAGCAATAGTGGATTCCAGGGCCCTTCTGACCTTTTGGGCTTATGAGTATTGGTATATAAGAGTGTGTAATTCCATGTCGTCAGGTAACTTCCGGGAGTCTTACTGAGAACAAAAAGAATCAGGTTTACGGGGGTTGCCAATCCAAGAATTCTACATGGACATATTATAAGGGCTAAAATACAATCTGGGATTCTATTTCAACACATTCTTTTGGACTACAGGCCTCTTGGATATGACAATTTTGTCATTATAGATTCTCAGCTACCTTCTGGTCTTCTTGATAGTTGTAACTGAGAATGTGGAGACTCAAGTCCTTTGGTTTCCTCGAGAGAACAAAGCGCAGATTCCAGGACTCAAAGAATCTTATCATCATATTTGTCTGTAACTATCGCCTTAAGATGTATCTTGTAATCCTAAACTTCTGTTTATGCTTCTCTTAGGATGGGGCCTGGTGTTTTGAAGTTGCCAAATATTTATTACCTACTTTTAAGAGTAAAAAGGATTCATAGATTCCACGACCATAGGTAATTTCTGGGCATCTGCCAATTTTTATGCAGAGTTTTAGGATCCACATCATGAAGGAAAATCAGGGCATCTTGCTGAGAACGAAAAGGTAATCCGGTTCTGGAAGTGCTCATTCGCCAGAATCTACAGGGCCTCTCGATAAGGTTTAATCAGCAATCTGGGCTTCAGGGTCCCTATACTTTTCAGAGCTACTAGCTCTGTAGATACCCTTAATCGGTCATTACAGATCCCCAGTAACATTCTATTCTCTTAAGAGTGGTAATCGAGGATCTGGCCCTAATATCCTTTTGTGTCTTAGGAACATCTAGGACCATAATCAGGTACTCCAGCAATCAAATGGCATATTGGTACAAAATCCCTCCATTCGGGTTACCTCAAACTACAGAAATTTCTTGTGGTCGGGCTGGTGGGAATTGGGACATTTTGTTTAGGAAATACCATATTTTGGCGAGGTCTTGTTAAGGAGAACCTGGAATCTTGGATTCCAGTTCCCCAATAACCTTATGGGAGTCTTTCTCTTGATATCCAAACAATTGGAATTCTAGGTCACCAGGAAACAACTCAGCGCCTTGCTGAGAGTAAAGCAGGAATCTGGGTAATGGGAGTCCTCATATACAAGAAATATCATGGCCTCTTGCTAAGGAAGAATAAGGAATTTTGGTTGCACGAGACCTCAGCCCAAAAATCCACAGGGCGTCTTACTAAGAGGTAACCATGAATCAGGTTTTTATGTAGGAATATGGGTAGTAGGAGTCCTCAAACACAGGAAACTGTACTGCCTATTGGTAAGAAAGAATAACGAATATGGGTTACACGTGTCCTCAATCCCTAAAAACCTTCAGGGCACCTTGCTAAGGGCTAAACCCAAATCAGGGTATTTGAAGCATGAATCTGTGGAAATGCGGTCCTCATATACAGGCAAATACACGGCCTTATGCTATGAAAGAATAAGGAATCTGGGTTACATGTGTTCTCTATCCCAAAAGTACTACAGGCCCTCTTGCTCAGTGCTAAACAAGAAAAAGGGATTCGAAGCAGGAATGTGGGTAATACTCCTCATGACAGGAAACTTTGAGGTCTCTTGCTTAGTAAAAATAACGAATCTGAGACGGGGCAAGATGGCGACGGCATAGGTGAACTGGTGAGATTCTCTGAATGGACCAAGACTGCAAACTGCTGAATAGACAGACTGTAAAGCAGAGGGAAAAGTGAACAAAACCAGAAGACCCTCATAAGGAAGAACAGGTCATTGCAGAAGAGAAATAAAAGCAACCCCACCTTCCCTGAAAAACAGAATTGAAAAGGGGGAGGGAAAGGGGTAAAGGGAGAAAAATCTACAGAAATGAAGAAAAACCAAAAGAAGAGCATGGGTCTCTCCCAGACGCCTGGGAGAGCAGACACTGAGAAAATTGACTTTGGAATACAAACAATGAAATATCCCCAGAATGAAGGGTCTCAAAATGCAAATGTAGATATCAAAACAATAATGGAGAGACTAAAAAGAATTGAGGAGACACAGAAAGAAACTAGGAAGGAGCTGATAACTGAGATAACAGTAATAAAGAATACTGTGAATGAAAATAACTAACAAATTTGATAAGCATGGAAAGCAGAATTTACCC
>NW_007177470.1:0-8764 GCF_000164805.1 Carlito syrichta
TCATTTTAGAGCGCAACTAAATATCATCCACTGAATTTTAAGCACAATAGAGGTAATTGTGAACATGACAATCCAAGGATGTAGTATTAAGTAGGCCTACATCTAGCATTTTTTTCCAAATCTAAGGTCACAGCCTATTAGTGGGCCATGCAATAAATTTAATTGGTTGTAATAAATATTTTTTAAATAAGTACAGAAGATTATAATAGTGTACAATAGGATAGGATAAGAAGCACCAGTGTGCCACTGCATGTAATTATGGTGGGTATTACTTTATGAACTGTTTCTATCAGTTATATTTTTATACACAAATTGTGTGTGTGTGTGTGTGTGTGTGTGTGTGTGTGTGTGTGTGTGTGTGTGTCTGTGTTAGCAGTGTAAAGTGTATTTTTTTTTTTTTTACTGTGAAATGGATCAAATCATCTGGGTATACAAGGTTTTGAATCCTAGGGGTAACCACTTTCCAGTTAACTGACCTTAAGCAAGTTACTCAATCTTTTTAATTTAATCATTCCAGCAACCAGTAGAGAATTTTCATGTCTCAGGATTCCTTAAGTAATATCTGTAATTGTCTAAACTACTGGATTGAATCGTTGTTTAGATTAAGACCAACAGGCCTAGAATCTGGTTTCTCAATTTAGTAGCTGTGACCTTGCCCACGCTATTTAACTTTACTGTACTTTAGTTTTGTTTGTATTTTTAACTGTAACATATAAAATGTAAAAGAAAGTCAATTATCTCATGTCAATTGTAAAATTTTAATGAAATATGTATATACAACCTTTAGCACAATACCTGTGAAGTTCAGAACATGTCACTCCAAAATATGCCACTTTGCCATCATAATTGTTTTGAGGTGAAGGTGACTAAACAACAGCAGATGCAAGAAGGGCTTTCTGACCTTTCCCTTTCTGCCCAAAGCAAGACATAAGATTTCCCTGTACAGGGACCTTCCCTGTGTCAGGAAGAAGAGAACACTCTTTAAGAGTCACATAATAATTGTACCTATTCATGATGTATAGTGTGATATTTAAATACATAGATACAATGTGTAATGATAAAAATCAGTATCATTAGCATATCTGTCACCTCAAACACTTATCATAAACATTGGAAACATTCAAAATCCTCTCCTCTAGCTATTGGAAATTATACAATAAATTATTGTTAGCTACAGTCACCCTATACATTATAGAACACTAGAACTTATTCCTCCTAATGTGCTATAATTTTGTATCTGTTAACCAACCTCTCCCTCCCTACCCTTCCCTCTCCACTTTTCAGCCACTAGTAACGACTATTCTACTCTCTGCTTCTATAATACCAAAACTTTCTTTTTAAATGAATTAAAAAGTTTATTAGTCATAGAAAAAAACGGATTCCTCAAAATCAATTCTTGTTAAGTTCCCTGTAAAAGAATAAGCTTACAGAAAATGTATTTCTCATGAACAGAAATGCTCTATACTTTTGGTCTAAGATATGTTGGGTTTTTCCCTTCTTCTTCAGATGACAGATGGAGGTAACCAAATCTACGAACGAGTGTACTTGCCCCAAATGTGCAACATAAATACAAAAGCGATGAACAGAAGACTCATAACCAATACTGGCACAGGACCAACCCTGAGCCCAGGTGAATCTTCCGTGTAGAATCGCCACATCTCCCCTGTGCCTGCCGAGGTCGTGCGGCCTGCGCTCCTCGTTCCACAGCTGGCGTTTTTTCTCTGCCGGACAGTGGATCCTGCCGCCTGGGGGGTCACTGCTTTGCTAGGAGAGCGCCCTGCTGAACCCATGTTAGGGCCACTGGGGGTCAGATCAGGCATGCTGGAGAGTGGAGGGCGGCAGGGAGTCGTAGCCGATGGACGGAAAGTTAAGGCGCCCCGGAAGGATCGGCTGCTGGAGAGACTGGTTCAGGCCCTGCCCTCTACCAAAACATTTTAGCTTCCACTTGTGAGTGAGAACACACAGTATTTACCTGTCTGTGCCTGGCTTATTTCATTTAATATAATATTCTCCAGGCTAATCCCTGTTGCCACGAATGATAGGATTTCATTCTATTATATAGCTGACTTGTAGTCCGTTGTGTATATATACCATATTTTCTTTATCCATTCATCCACTGATGGACACTGAGGTTGATTTCATATCTTGACTGTTGTGAAGAGTGTTACAGTAAACACAAAAGTTCATGTATCTCTTTGACACACTGATTTCCTTTCCTTTGGATATATAGCCAGTAGTGGTATTTCTGGATTATATGGTAGTTCTGTTTTTTACTTTTTTGAGGAAATCCATATGGTTTTTCATAATGGCTATACTAATTTACATTCCCACCAACAATGTATGAGTTCCCTTTCTTCACATTCTCACCAGCATTTATTATTTCTTGTCTTTTTTGATCATGGCTATTCTGGGGTGAAATGATTATCTTGTTGTGATTTTGATTTGTATTTTCCTGATGATTAGTGATGTTGAGCATGTTTTCACATACAGTCATGCATCCCTTATCAACAGGGATATTTTTGAAAAATGTTCATTAAGTGGTGTCATCATTGTGCAAACTTCATAGAGCATACTTACACAAACCCAGATGGTATAGCCTGCTACACACCTAGTCTATATAAGAAAGTCTATTATTCCTAAGCTACAACCCTGTACAGCATGTTACTGTACTCAATACTGTGGGCAACTGTAAATGGCAGGTATTGGTGTATATAAATGTAGGAAAGGTAGTGTTGCACTATAACATTACAACTACAATGTGACTAGGCAATAGGAATTTTACAGCTCTGCTATAATCTTATAGAACCACCATAGTATAATATACATGGTCTGTCATGGATCAAAACATCATTAGGTAGTACACGGCTGTACTTTTTGATCATTTTTATGTCTTCTTTTGAGAAATATTTATCCATATCATTTGCCCCCCCCACCTTTTCTGAGTCGGAGTCTTACTTTGTCACCCAGGCTGAATGCAGTGACATGCTCACAGCTCACCGCAGATTCAACCTACCAGGCTTAGGGGATTCTTCCACCTCAGCCTCTCAAGTAGCTGAGATGACAGACACAATCTATCACACTCAGCTAAATATTAGGAGTCTTTTTTTTGTAGAGACAAGGTTTTGCAATGTTGCCTAGGCTGGTCTCAAATTCCTAGGCTTAAGTCATTCTCTTGCCTCAGCTTCCCTAAGTGCTGGGTTTATAGGTGTGAGCCATATGCCTGGCCATTTGCCCACTTTTCAAACAGATTTGATTGATTGATTGATTGATTGGATTGCTGTTGAGTTGTTTGAGTTCCTTGTATATTATGGATATTAATCTCTTGTTGGATGAATAGTTTGCAAATATCACAATAAGAACACATTCTTATCACTAAAGACTAAGTGTCAATGCTGAAATGGCTCTGTACAAAAAAACCTGCTAAAATGAACCTTATCTTCTATTAGTTCTTTATACATTTTCTAGTCAATTTCCCACAAATTATTGATTCTAGAAAATTAAACTCTTTTTCTTTGGTCTTGTACTTCACTATTTATCATTCTTTATTTTAAAGGCTCTCAATGCTAACTGCTTCTTCAGGTCTTCATTTTTTTTTTTTTTTTGAGTTGGAGTCTCACTCTGTTGCCCAGACTGGAGTGCAGTGGCCGCTCCCGGCCACCGCAGCCTCCACCTGCTGGGCTCCAGTGATCCTTCCGCCTCAGCCTTCCACGTAGCTGGAACTACAGGTGCACGCTACCATGCCCGGTTGATTTTTTGATTTATTGTCGAGATGAGGTCTCGCTGCCCAGGCGGGTCTCGAACCCGCGGGCTCAGGCAATCCACTCACCTCAACCTCCCAAAGGTGTGGGATTACAGGCTGGGCCACCAAGCCTGGCTAGGTCTTCATTTTTTAAATGAAACCTCTTGTGTACATGCAAAAATTTTAAATGAGAATTGTATGCCATTCTCATGTTAATGTGTCTTTTATCAGTTCAGTTTCAAAGGTCCCAGGCACAGAACTTCAGAGAGCAGAGGAAGATTATTAATATTATTTCTCCTACAGTTCTGGTAATGAGAATGGGATGTCATGGGCTGGGACACTCTGTTCACTCCAGAGACTGTGGCTGAAATCTTGGGGATAGCCAAAAAAGCTAGTAAAAGGTAAAAATTTTTTACCACATCAGCCTTCTAGATCTCTGCTTATAGCATCCAGTCAAATGAGGGTGGCAGGAGTCTCTCCTTGTATTTCTCTTTCCAAAGTTAGATTAGCATTTATGCGAACTAATTCTTTAGAGATATCAACACTTGTGATTTTTTAAATGACCAATACAAGTTTGAGTTATTTATTCAAGCCATCTACTGTCACAAGCAAAGAGATAGAAACTCAGTATACTGGTCATTATTTAATACAAGTCAGGTGAGCTTAAGGTCCTATATACTTTTTTCTGGCTTGTGAGCAGAGTAATGATCCAGATCAGCACTATGGTTCCTGGTACTTGGGTAGTGATCCTGTTGGTCTGTAAATGTTTGCTGAAATATCAACTTGCAAAACAAATTGGAGAAAAGGCATACAAATTTATTCAACATGTGTACACAAGAGCCTTCAGAATGAAAACCTAAAGATACAGAGGAAATTGTCCATTTTGTAGAAATTTAATTGGATAAACAAAGATATGATCTAATGCCAATAGTCTGAATGTGGCAACTCAGTAAGATCTCTTTAGGTTCTTCCTGGCCTCTCTAAGCATACATTTCCTCCTTTTGGACATGGAGTAAGACCCTCTCTAGACCTGGGGTCTTATGATTACAGTCAAACAATGTAAGTCAGAATATTTCTTTGTGACCAGTTTTTACAAAAATAGGCAGAAGGAAAGTTAGAGCAATATTTTTATGTTTTATGGCTAAGGGGTTCTGGTTTCTATGACCTGCCTTGGGAAAGAGGGATTCGAATTTCTATGGCTAGCCCAGAAAGGAATGGGTCTGAGAAACAGGAAGGAATGGGTTGGAGAAGGTCAGAGAAAAACTTTTGTTTCTGAGGTTGCTTCTGAGGCTTTCATTTAGGAATATTGCTTTCTGCGTCACAACAACATAATGCATGCAAATAACATTTTCTTTGCTACACCATGCCAGCTCTCAGGAGAGTTTGTGCTAATAAGTTCATAAGGAATCTTTCTTGTTTTTACCTTTGTTGCCTTGTCAGTGCTGGAAAGCCCCATCCAGTATTACTTGCCTGATATCACAAATCAGAGAGTCTGTATTGGAGGCATCTTATTTGGGACACCAGAGACACTAGTTTTTGCAAGCACTGTCTGTGACAATGAGGGTCTTAAGTGTCTTATTCTATCGTTGAAGGTGGTATTTAAATCATGAGGGCTGCATCTTCTGAACCCCCCTTTTGGCTACCTCTTGCATCCATGAGAAAAATGTATTCTAAGTCTGGAAAGTTATCTCCAGGTATTCCCATAAAAAAGTTTATTGTGCTGGGTTGTTGTTCATATGTACATATGCTTCGAGATCCTACTTGTTGATGACCAGATGATGAATCATTTGATTTGAAAAAAAATTTTTAGAATCCTCTCATCTTAAACACATGTTTTTAGTACCCATGGGAAGATTAAATTGAAAGGACATAAAATAACATTAAGACTAGAATTAGAGACTCCCTTAACAAGATTCAAGAACAGAAATCAGACTTAGAATAAAAGTTTTAAAATCTACATCTACTGTAAATTCCCCTCTTCTTGTTCTCCTCTGTACCCTCAAGTGACCTTCCAGAACATCTTTTGGAACTATGGACCTCTGGCTCAAGTCTCTCTCTCTCTCTCTCTCTCAAATCTAGTCAAACCTCCTCAACAAATTCCTGAATCTCCTGTGACTTCTCCAGAAAAATCTCATGAAAACCCAACTGCCTATTTTAAATTCTCTTTCCCTGCATGATTACAGAGAACACTCTGACCTGATCTTCAGTCCCAGGGAATACAAGTTACTTGTGTTATACAGTGATAGAAAATATTTTTGGCAGAAACCCCAGGGACACACAGCAGGGCTCATTTTATTGTCCCTTATAATTCCATCTCCTTTCTGGATCTCTATTACTAGATCCCATCACTAGGTCTCCCCTTGAGATTTCTTTTATGAATATATCCTGAACCCCACTTCAAAGAATTCATGTCCCATGTAGAGCAGCAGATCTTTTCAATTATAGAAGCCCTTTTACAGCCCCCCAACCCTTTCAAAAGATCCTATGAAACTTGAAGAAAAGTTAGAAAGATTAGGGGCCATGTGCAACTCCTCTCATAAGGACCATGATGGCTACTGAGGAATATTCTTCCCACCTATGGCGGTACTGCAGTTATCAGATGAGCCAGACAGCCCCTTAGGGAAACTGCTTCATTCTCCTAAGATAGAGAAAACAGGTAGTCAAAACTTCTCCCAGGTTGTCCTGCAAATATTTAGGGTCCAATAAAAATGACAGCAGATGACTTTTCCCCTAAGGTCAGTTGATCTAAAGTTGAACAGTACACTCAGAAAGAAGAGGATCCTAAAACCGTTGTGCAATGCTTTACACAGACTTTCCAAGGGTAAGTTGCTTTTAACCCCAAAGCCCCGGAATATAAAAATATTTTCGTTTCCACCTTAGTTGGAAATTTTCTCCATGATATAAACAGCAAAATCCAAAATAGATTTTTTTTGTCTGGCAGGACAATCTCTCAATATTATTATTGAAGCTGCTATGCAATTCTTTGAAAATAGTTTGTAGGAACATTCTTATGGCTCTACCAGTAACTCAAAGCCCACCCATTTTTCTTGCCTTGCAAAGTGAGTCTTTATAAAAACATTCTGATGGCTCTTCCAGTAACTCAAAGCCCACCCATTTTTCTTACCAACCACAGAGCCTCTTTTATTCAAAATGTTTGTAGATACCATTCAAACCTAGGACATCGGAAAAACAATTGTTCTGCACTAAAAAGAAAGGAAAGTCTCCATAATCTCCCTGCACCCCAACATCCTCAAAGGGCCCATTTGCCCCTCTCTGGGGGAGGCAACATTTTCTATCCTTAAAATAGAGGATCAAAAACTAAATTTATACATTGGCACTGGTGTGACTTTCTCTACACCACTGGCTCAAATGTTTTTCTCTACCTGTCACCTCTAATTCTATTCAAGTTGTTGGAATTCCTGGGCGGTCTGTGTCAGGCCACTGCAATACTTGTAGGCCCTGTTAACACCCATCATAACTTTCTACTTTCTGACTCCTCACTGGCAAACCTTGTAAACAGAGATTTGTTATGTAAATTTAATGCCACTATAGAGTGTAATGATAAAGATGTTTTTATTTTCCTATCTTCAGACCTAACCTCAAACTTCCTACCTCCCCTACTAGAAACCCATCTTGATTGAAAATTCTCTGAAGAGGATGCAATCTTAAAAGATGTCCCAATTAGTCTCTGGACCTCACATGTAAAGGAAGTTGGACTGCTACTGAATCCCTGGACAGTACCTAGAAAAGTAGTAAACATTTCCCACTAGTAGCCCAGTACCCTCTCTTTCAAGAAGAAAACTGAGAAATTAAACCTATAATAGACTCCTTTTATGACAGGTTGTTATACCTCCTTCCCCAGGGTGTTACCTCCTTACCTCAATCTTGCCAACAATTAAAGGAAAATTTGATCCAAACAAGAATCAAATCCATAGATTTATACAAGATCTAGGAGTCATAAATTCTTTTGTAATTCCTTACTATCCCATAATCCCCAATCCTGTTACTATTCCTACATCAATTCCTGCTGATGCAGCCTGGCTTATGATAATTAGCCTCTGCTCAGCTTTCTTTTCAGTTTCATTGCATCCTGGCTTAAAATTTCTCTTTGCAGAGACGGGGCAAGATGGCGACGGCATAGGTGAACTGGTGAGATTCTCTGAACCCCTGTGTCTCTCTCTCACCTGATAGTTGGGACCAAGACTGCAAACTGCTGAATAGACAGACTGTAAAGCAGAGGGAAAAGTGAACAAAACCAGAAGACCCTCATAAGGAAGAACAGGTCATTGCAGAAGAGAAATAAAAGCAACCCCACCTTCCCTCAAAAACAGAATTGAAAAGGGGGAGGGAAAGGGGTAAAGGGAGAAAAATCTACAGAAATGAAGAAAAACCAAAAGAAGAGTATGGGTCTCTCCCAGGCGCCTGGGAGAGCAGACACTGAGAAAACTGACTTTGGAATACAAACAATGAAAAGTCCCCAGAATGAAGGGTCTCAAAATGCAAATGTAGATATCTAAAACAATAATGGAGAGATTAAAAAGAATTGAGGAGACACAAGAAGAAACTAGGAAGGAGCTGATATCTGAGATAACAGTAATAAAGAATACTGTGAATGAAATAAATAACAAATTGATAAGCATGGAAAGCAGAATTACCCAAGCAGAAGAAAGAATCTCAGAGCTTGAGGACCAAAATATAGAAATAACCCAAACTCTTAAAAACACAGAAAATAAGCTAAAAAAGAGAGAACAAAACCTTCAAGAGATGAGTGACTACCTCAAGAGGCCTAACCTAAGAATAATCGGACTCCCTGAGGCAGAAAGAGAAACAGAGACCACATTGGAACAAACTTTCCACGAGATCATTCAAGAAAATTTCCCTCATCTAATCAGTGATACAAAAATTCAAACACAAGAGATTCAGAGAACCCCCGCAAGACAACAAATGAGAAGATCAACTCCTAGACACATAATAATTCGCCTAAATAAAGTAGGCACAAAAGAAAAAATCCTAAAGGCAGCAAGA
>NW_007177471.1:0-869 GCF_000164805.1 Carlito syrichta
CAACCCCACCTTCCCTCAAAACAGAATTGAAGAGGGGGAGGGAAAGGGGTAAAGGGAGAAAAATCTACAGAAATGAAGAAAAACCAAAAGAAGAGTATGGGTCTCTCCCAGACGCCTGGGAGAGCAGACACTGAGAAAATTGACTTTGGAATACAAACAATGAAAAGTCCCCAGAATGAAGGGTCTCAAAATGCAAATGTAGATATCAAAACAATAATGGAGAGACTAAAAAGAATTGAGGAGACACAAGAAGAAATTAGGAAGGAGCTGATATCTGAGATAACAGTAATAAAGAATACTGTGAATGAAATAAATAACAAATTGATAAGCATGGAAAGCAGAATTACCCAAGCAGAAGAAAGAATCTCAGAGCTTGAGGACCAAAATATAGAAATAACCCAAACTCTTAAAAACACAGAAAATAAGCTAAAAAAGACAAAAGAAAACCTTCAAGAGATTAGTGACTACCTCAAGAGGCCTAACCTAAGAATAATCGGACTCCCTGAGGCAGAAAGAGAAACAGAGACCACATTGGAACAAACTTTCCACGAGATCATTCAAGAAAATTTCCCTTATCTAATCAGTGATACAAAAATTCAAACACAAGAGATTCAGAGAACCCCTGCAAGACAACAAATGAGAAGACCAACTCCTAGACACATAATAATTCGCCTAAATAAAGTAGGCACAAAAGAAAAAATCCTAAAAACAGCAAGAGAAAAAGGCCAGATCACCCACCATGGAAGACCAATCAGAATAGCAGCAGATTTATCTGCAGAAACCCTGCAGGCTAGGAGAGCTTGGAGCCCTATCTTCAAAGTCCTAAAGGATAAACAATTTCAATCAAGAATAACCTACCCAGCCAAGCG
>NW_007177472.1:0-742 GCF_000164805.1 Carlito syrichta
AAACTAGGAGGAGCTGATATCTGAGATAACAGTAATAAAGAATACTGTGAATGAAATAAATAACAAATTGATAAGAATGGAAAGCAGAATTACCCAAGCAGAAGAAAGAATCTCAGAGCTTGAGGACCAAAATATAGAAATAACCCAAACTCTTAAAAACACAGAAAATAAGCTCAAAAAGACAGAACAAAACCTTCAAGAGATGAGTGACTACCTCAAGAGGCCTAACCTAAGAATAATCGGACTCCCTGAGGCAGAAAGAGAAACAGAGACCACATTGGAACAAACTTTCCATGAGATCATTCAAGAAAATTTCCCTTATCTAATCAGTGATACAAAAATTCAAACACAAGAGATTCAGAGAACCCCCGCAAGACAACAAATGAGAAGACCAACTCCTAGACACATAATAATTCGCCTAAATAAAGTAGGCACAAAAGAAAAAATCCTAAAGGCAGCAAGAGAAAAAGGCCAGATCACCCACCATGGAAGACCAATCAGAATAGCAGCAGATTTATCTGCAGAAACCCTGCAGGCTAGGAGAGCTTGGAACCCTATCTTCAAACTCCTAAAGGATAAACAATTTCAACCAAGAATAACCTACCCAGCCAAGCGAAGCTTCATCAGTGAGGGAGAATTAAAATCTTTCCCAGATATCCAATCCCTAAGAACTTATGCAGCCACAAAACCATCTCTACATGAAACACTTAAGAAAGTACTAAACACAGAAGAAAAGGAAAAA
>NW_007177473.1:0-841 GCF_000164805.1 Carlito syrichta
CGCTAGGAGAGCTTGGAGCCCTATCTTCAAACTCCTAAAGGATAAACAATTTCAACCAAGAATAACCTACCCGGCCAAGCTAAGCTTCATCAGTGAGGGAGAATTAAAATCTTTCCCAGATATCCAATCCCTAAGAACTTATGCAGCCACAAAACCATCTCTACATGAAACACTTAAGAAAGTACTAAACACAGAAGAAAAGGAAAAAAGAACAACGTTCTTCACAAGAGTACAGGGAAAAGAATAAAATATACACGAACCAACCCCAAAAGCAAAAGAAAGACAAAAAAAAAAAAAAAAAAAAAAAAAAGAAAAAACCAAGTGGAAGAACAACTCAATAAGAACTCCATGATAGGGATGAACTCTCACATTTCAATAATTAGTCTGAATGTGAATGGACTAAACGCACCACTGAAAAGACATAGAATGACAAAATGGATAAAATATCACCAGGCAACAATATACTGCCTTCAAGAGACCCATCTCACTAGAAAGGACATACACAGACTCAAAGTAAGAGGATGGGAAACAAATTTTCAGGCGAATGGAACACAAAAGAAAGGAGGAGTCGCGATCCTAATTTCAGACAAAATACCATTTAAGCTATCAAAAATTAAAAAAGATACAGAGGGCCACTACATAATGATAAAAGGTTCACTCCATCAACAAGAAATATCTATCCTAAACATATATGCACCCAACATAGGCGCACCAACATTCATAAAGCAACTTCTAGGAAAACTAAAGAAAGACATTGACTCTAACACCATAATAACTGGGGACTTTAATACACCACTCACAACCTTAGACAGATCATCAGGACAAAAAATCAGCAAGGAGA
>NW_007177474.1:0-825 GCF_000164805.1 Carlito syrichta
AAGTTCAATCCAATTTTACTAACTTATAATATTTTGACGATTAATATATTAACTTAACACTATACTATAATCTATAAGTTTACTTAAATGACTTAATTTTATTACCTTAATTTTATACTATTTATTTTTATAATTCTTATAACCTACTACATTTCTATACTGCCCTATGATTGTATATTAACTACCTATGAACTTATCCTTAACCTAAAATTTTATCACAACTTCTATAAATTTCAAATATCTAAACTATTGTCTTTTATACTTTATTAATTACTTATCTTATAATATCATGTCTAAATTCTAATACAACTATTATCCTACTATAATCTATTACAAACCTTATCATTAGTACTAATAAGTATAAAAATTATGAACTTACTCTATGTTCTATAAAACTTAATTCAATGACATTTTAACCTAAAACCTAAATCTGATTGCCTATTACGTGGAAACTACCTATGTCTCAAAACCTGCCATGCCACTTAAAACAATGAACTGCACAGTTGCCATGACAACAGCCGGGGACTGAAGCAAGCTGAAAGTTACTGCACGTACAAAAACCAAGAACGTTCTGCTTGACCAAAGGCAACATAATACAACTATTATCACAGTTATAACGTCTAATCATAACCCCAAGTGAAACTACATACTGGAACAAAAGCTAGTCAATCAGTTTACCAGGAAATAACAACTAAAAATCTTAAGAAGAAAAACAGTTTAGAAAGAAAAAGAGATATAAAATAATTCTGCTGTGCATTTTTCATAGAATATAATAAGATTTTTATTTTAGACTGTCACTTCCTAATATTGAAAATTCTGTTGTCT
>NW_007177475.1:0-708 GCF_000164805.1 Carlito syrichta
GGCTCACTGGAGAGTCAGATAGCCAGCCGGCCTAAATAACCCACAGTCGTGCTGGTCAATGGGCTAGCCAGTGGGGTTAACTAGCTGGACAAATACCTGACCAGCCTGCTAACCAGTCAGCTTAACTTGCCAGGAACCTATCTAGCCAGCCAGCTATCCAGCAGACTTAACTAGCTTTCTTTAGTAGATAGTCATCTGGCTAGTCAGGTGTTTTAACTAGCTAGCCACGTATCTAGCCAGCCAGCTAGCCACTTCACTTACTCGCTGACTTAACTATCTAGCAAGCTGGCTAGCCAGCTGACTTAATTTGCTAGCTACCAACCTAGCCAGGTGGCTGGCCAACTGACTTAACTAGCTTACTTAACAAGCTAGCCAGCTGTCTAGCCAGCTAACTTTTCTTGCAAGCAACATAGCTAGCCGACTGGTTAGCTGAGTTAACTAGCTAAATAACTAAATAGCCAGCTGAATTACTAGCTGAAATAATTAGCTTACTAACTACCTAGGTATCTAGCTAGCTAGCTGACTTAACTAATTTACTTAACTAGCTAGCTAGTGATATATCTTTCTGACTTAACTAGCTAGCTACCTAGCTAACCAGCTGACTTAACTAGCTGAAATTACTTGCTAGGCAGTTGTCTAGCCATCTGACTTGACTCACTTTTTAACTAGCTAGCGAGCTGACTTGTGAACTGATTTAATGAGATTACT
>NW_007177476.1:0-1431 GCF_000164805.1 Carlito syrichta
GGGTCATGGCTGAGAATAATCACACCCCAGGAGAAAGATGTGAGTCTGCAGTATGACTCTCCACAGTCCTCAGACCCCCAGTTGAGTTTTACCCTAGCCACAGTTTCTGGTCCTTCTTGTCTCTGCATTTTAACTGCTTGTGTCTTTTGGCAACTGCCGGACACTACAGAGGATTTGAACAAAGAGTGAACCCTAGAGATGGAGGGAATATTGGACCAAAGAGACTGACCAGGGCAGAGTAATTTTTAAGTGCAGAAGTAATTTCCTCAGTTGGAAATTAAAGAAGAGATGGGGAAATAACATATCTGGATTTCTTATCTTGGAGAAGAATGTAAGCTGTGGATTAGCAACACTGTAGTAGCTTATGATAAATATTTTAGGTTGTGGACTTTGGGGTGTCTGGGGGACAGTGTGTTTGGGGTTCTTGTTCATGCTCTGTTGAATCAGTCGTGGGCATTAGATGAAAGTCCCTTAAATTTTTCAGGCCTCATTTTTGTAATATATAAAACAGCAATAAGAGATCCTTGCCTGGCATCTCATCCAGTTGTTGTGAGGATTAAATGAGGTACTGTACCTGAGAGTTCTTTTTCTTTTTTTCTGTTTGTTTTTTGTTTTTTTTTTGTTGAGTTGGAGTCTCACTCGGTCTCCCAGACTGGAGTGCAGTGGCCGCTCCCGGCCACCGCAGCCTCGCCTGCTGGCCTCCGGCGATCCTTCCACCTCAGCCTTCCCAGTAGCCCGAATTACAGGCATGCGCTACCACGCCCGGCTGATTTTTTGATTTATTGTAGAGATGAGGTCTCGCTGCCCAGGCGGGTCTCGAACCCACAGGCTCAGGCAATCCACTCACAGCCTCCCAAAGGCGCGGGATTACAGGCTGAGCCACCGAGCCCGGCTCTTTTTTTTTTTCTAAGTCGGAGTCTCACTTTGTCGCTCAGGCTGAAGTACAATTACATGTTCACAGTCACCATAAACTCCACCTTCTGTACTCAGGTGATCCTTCTGCCTCAGCCTTCCAAGTAACTGGAACTATAGGCATACGCTGTGACACCTGGCTAATTTTTTAGTTTATTGTAGAGACGAGGTCTCGCCAAGTTGCACAGGCTGGTCTCGAACCCCTGAGCTCAGGCAATCCTCTCACCTCCACTTCCCAAAGTGCTGGGATTACAGGCGTGAGCCACCCTGCCTGGCTTGTACCTGAGAGTTCTTTAAGGAATATAACTCACTACACGCTTTGGCTATTGTTTTGGTGAAACTATGGTACCTCTAGCCTTTCTTGACTTTAGAGAATCCCTGACCCCTCCTCATTCATGGTACCCCTGGTCTGTGGTAGTTGGGTCCACTCATACATTATCACCCACCCTGTGATGAAAGTGAGATTTGTTGTACACACCAGTGTAAATTTCATTTTTTCTTAAAATGTCATTGCAAAAA
>NW_007177477.1:0-991 GCF_000164805.1 Carlito syrichta
TTGAAGACTTTAGATCAGAAAAAGGCAGATGAGAAAAATGAGAAAACAAAGGATGCTGTAAATTCAACACAGCAAGAGGATATAAGAATTATAAACATGCAGGCACCCAGAAACAGCCCATCAAAAAATATATCAAACACTAGAGATAGACAGTTTTGCAATAGATAGAGACTTTAACAACCCACTGCCAATAATTAATAGGACAACCAGACAGAAAACAAGTAAGGAAATAGAGGACTTAAACCACATCAGCCAACTAGGTCTATTAGACAAAATCATAGTGACAGAAAGCAGAACAGTGGTTTCCAAGGGCTGGGTGGAAAGGAAAATGAGAATTCCCATTTCACGGGTATAGAGTTTACATTTTACAAGATAAAACAGTTGTGGAGACAGATGGCAATGCGTGCACAACATTATGAATATACTTAATATCACTGATTGTTCACTTAATAATATGAGTAAATTTTATGCTAGGTAAAAAAATAAATTAGAAAAAAGAGAAAAAATACGCTAATAAAAATACATGTTATTTATTTTAATTTAATAGAAGAACTGTAAATTAAATAATAGTGACAGAGTCTGTTTCTTAGTTGGCTTGAGTCAACAAAACAAAATACAATAGGTGACAAACAACAAACATTTATTTCTCACAGTTCTGAAGGCTTGAAATTGAAGATCAAGGTGCCAGCATGGTCAGGTTCTGGTAAAGGATCTCCTTCTGGATTGTAAATGATCAACTTTTCATGTATCTTTACATGGTAGGGAGAAATAAAGGAAAGGTTAGGACTTCAACCTATGAATGTAGGGGACACAATTCAGTTTATAGTAGTCTTTCATTTATTGCATTAACATTGAAATTTTTGTATCAAATAGAGGAGACAGTATAAGGTGATGCTATGCCAGTAATAGCAATATTTAAGCACATCACAGAGTGAAAAGCATATTTAAATTGTATTTTTCCCCTATATTTTTTAAATTGAAATGATGAAAT
>NW_007177478.1:0-733 GCF_000164805.1 Carlito syrichta
CATCTGATACTACATGCCTTCTTAGTGTCATCTGATACTACTTGCCTTCTTAGTGTCGTCAGATACTTCTTGCCACCTTAGTGTCGTCTGATACTACTTGCCTTCCTAGTGTCATCTGATACTACTTGCCTTCTTAGTGTCATCTGATACGACTTGTCTTCTTAGTGCCGTCTGATAGTCATGGCCTTCTTAGTGCCGTCTGATACTACTTCCTAATTAGTGTTGTCTGATAGTACTTGACTTCTTAGTGCCCTCTGATGCTAATTGCCTTCTTAGTGCTGTCTGATACTATGTGCCTTTTTAGTGCCGTCTGATATTACTTGCCTTGTTAGTGCCGTCTGATACTCCTTTATTATTGTCGTATGACACTCCTTGCCTTATTAGTGCATTCTGATACTCCTTGCATTATTATTGCCGTCTGATACTCCTTCCCTTATTAGTGCCATCTGATCCTACTTGCCTTACTAGTGCCATCTGATAATACTTGCCTTATTAGTTCCATCTGATCCTGTTTGCCTTATTAGTGCCGTCTGATACTCCTTGTCTTATTAGTGCCGTCTGATACTCCTTTCCTTATTAGTGCCCTCTGATCCTACTTGCCTTTATTAGTGCCGTCTGATATGACTTGCCTTATCAGTGGAGTCGTATACTCCTTGCCTTATTAGTGCCGTATGATACTACTTGCCTTAATTATTGCCATCTGATACTACTTGCTCGTTAGTCCCGTCTGATC
>NW_007177479.1:0-773 GCF_000164805.1 Carlito syrichta
CCTTGCCTTATTAGTGCAGTCTGATTCTCCTTGCCTTATTAGTGCCGTCTGATATTCCTTGACTTATTAGTGCTGTCTGATCATACTTGCCTTTTAAGTGCCGTCTGATCCTACTTGCCTTATTAGTGCCATCTGATCCTACTTGCCTTATTAGTGCAGACTGATACTATTTGCCTTCTTAGTATCATCTGACACTAGTTGCCTTGCTACTCTCTTCTGATACTACTGCATTGTTAATGTCGTCTAATACTGCTTGCCTTGCTAGTGCCGTCAGATACTACTTTCCTTGTTAGTGCCACCTGATACTACTTGCGTTGTTAGTGCCTTCTGATAATACTTACCTTGTTAGTGCCGTCTGATACTACTTGCCTTGTTAATGCCGACTGATACTACTTGCCTTCTTAGTGCCATCTGATACTCGTTAGTGCTGTCTAATACTCCATGCCTTATTAGTGCCATTGGATTCTCCTTGCCTATTAGTGCCGTCTGATCTTACATGCCTTATTAGTGCTGTCTGATACTACTTGCCTTATTAGTGGCGTGTGATACTCCTTACCTTATTTGTGCCGTCTGATACTCCTTGCCTTATTAGTGCCGTCTCATACTCCTTGCCTTATTAATGCCGTCTTATACTACTTGCCTTATTAGTGCCGTCTGATCCTACTTTCCTTATTAGTGCCGTCTGATACTATTTGCCTTATTAGTGCCGTCTAATACTCCTTGCCTTATTAGTGCTGTCTGATACTCCTTGCCTATTAGTGCTGCCTGATACT
>NW_007177480.1:0-921 GCF_000164805.1 Carlito syrichta
AAGAACTTATGCAACCACAAAACCATCTCTACATGAAACACTTAAGAAAGTACTAAACACAGAAGAAAAGGAAAAAAGAACAACGTTCTTCACAAGAGTACAGGGAAAACAATAAAATATACACGAACCAACCCCAAAACCAAAAGAAAGACAAAAAAGAAAAAAGAAAAAACCAACTGGAAGAATAACAACTCAATAAGAACTCCATGATAGGGATGAACTCTCACATTTCAATAATTAGTCTGAATGTGAATGGACTAAACGCACCACTGAAAAGACATAGAATGGCAAAATGGATAAAATATCACCAGGCAACAATATACTGCCTTCAAGAGACCCATCTCACTAGAAAGAACATACACAGACTCAAAGTAAGAGGATGGGAAACAAATTTTCAGGCGAATGGAACACAAAAGAAAGGAGGAGTCGCGATCCTAATTTCAGACAAAATACCATTGAAGCTATCAAAAATTTAAAAAGATACAGAGGGCCACTACATAATGATAAAAGGTTCACCCCATCAACAAGAAATATCTATCCTAAGCATATATGCACCCAACATAGGTGTGCCAACATTCATAAAGCAACTTCTAGGAAAACTAAAGAAAGACATTGACTCTAACACCATCATAACTGGGGACTTTAATACACCACTCACAACCTTAGACAGATCATCAGGACAAAAAATAAGCAAGGAGATCCGGAACCTCAATGAGACTCTGGAACAAATAGACTTAACTGATACCTATAGAACACTTCATCCAAAGACCACAGAATACACATTCTACTCATCACCACATGGGAACATATTTAAGATCGACCACATAATTTGGACACAAATCAAGTATAAGCAAATTTAAAAGGACTGAAATTCTACCATGCGCCTTCTTGGACCACAGTGGATAAAAATAACATTGACAC
>NW_007177481.1:0-740 GCF_000164805.1 Carlito syrichta
ACTGGGGACTTTAATACACCACTCACAACCTTAGACAGATCATCAGGACAAAAAATAAGCAAGGAGATCCGGAACCTCAATGAGACTCTGGAACAAATAGACTTAACTGATACCTATAGAACACTTCATCCAAAGACCACAGAATACACATTCTACTCATCACCACATGGAACATATTTAAGATCGACCACATAATTGGACACAAATCAAGTATAAGCAAATTTAAAAGGACTGAAATTCTACCATGCGCCTTCTTGGACCACAGTGGAATAAAAATAAACATTGACACCAACAAAGTCCCCCCAAAACCCACAAAGACATGGACACTAAACAGCATGATGCTAAATAACTCCTGGGTCAATGATGACATCAAAACAGAGATCAAAAGATACGTGGAAACAAATGAAAATGAAGGAACATCTTACCAAAATCTCTGGGATGCCTTAAAAGCTGTAATAAGAGGGGAATTTATATCCCTACAAACACACATGAGGAAAATGGAAGGAACAGAAATTGACAACCTAACAAGCCACCTAAAGAAGCTGGAAAGCAAGACCACAAAAACCCTAGTTTAAACAGAAGAATCCAGATCACCAAAATAAAAGCCCAAATCCAGGACATAGAAGACAAAAAGATAATAGAAAAAAATCGAACCCGACACCTGAGCTGTGGCGGTGGCAGCGGCTCCTGCGCTCGGGCTGGGCTGGGCACGGCGCCGCCCGGGTACTCGTGACCAAGCC
>NW_007177482.1:0-674 GCF_000164805.1 Carlito syrichta
CCCAGCATCCTTATACTTCCTCAAAAATATGACGTGTAGTTTCCTGTATATTATGACTCCCATTACCCAGCTTCTCACTTCATTCTTCAGGCTGCTGAGACAGTTCCCGGTGACCAAGAATTCCAGTTGTTTGGACATCAAGAGAAAGACTCTCATAATATTCATTGGGAACTGGAATCCAAGATTCCTGGTTTCCCTTCACAAGACCTCCACAAAATGTGGAATCTTCCAAACCCAACATCCCAATTCTGACCTGCCCACCCACAAGAATTTTTGTAGTTTGAGTCAGCTGAATCAAGAGATTTTTTATCAATATGACTTTTGATTCTGGGGAAAATGATTATGGTCATAGATGTTCCTAGGACACAGAAGGGTTTGTAGGGCCACAGCCTTGATTGCAACTAACATGAGGACCAGAAAGTTCCTGTGGATATGTACTGACAGATTTAGACTATCCACGGAGAAAGTAGCCCTGAAAAATGTAGGGAACCAGAAGTCGACATTGCTGATTAAACCTTATCAAGAGGCCTTGTAGATTCCGGTTAAAGAGAAATCCTAGAACCGGATATCCTTTTCGTTCTCAGCAAGATGCCCTTATTTTACCTGTTGATGTGGATTCCATCTCTGTACACAAAAAGAAAGATGCCCAGAAGTTTTCCTCTGTACACAAAAGA
>NW_007177483.1:0-1031 GCF_000164805.1 Carlito syrichta
AAAATATGACGTGTAGTTTCCTGTATATTATGACTCCCATTACCCAGCTTCTCACTTCATTCTTCAGGCTGCTGAGACAGTTCCCGGTGACCAAGAATTCCAGTTGTTTGGACATCAAGAGAAAGACTCTCATAATATTCATTGGGAACTGGAATCCAAGATTCCTGGTTTCCCTTCACAAGACCTCCACAAAATGTGGAATCTTCCAAACCCAACATCCCAATTCTGACCTGCCCACCCACAAGAATTTTTGTAGTTTGAGTCAGCTGAATCAAGAGATTTTTTATCAATATGACTTTTGATTCTGGGGAAAATGATTATGGTCATAGATGTTCCTAGGACACAGAAGGGTTTGTAGGGCCACAGCCTTGATTGCAACTAACATGAGGACCAGAAAGTTCCTGTGGATATGTACTGACAGATTTAGACTATCCACGGAGAAAGTAGCCCTGAAAAATGTAGGGAACCAGAAGTCGACATTGCTGATTAAACCTTATCAAGAGGCCTTGTAGATTCCGGTTAAAGAGAAATCCTAGAACCGGATATCCTTTTCGTTCTCAGCAAGATGCCCTTATTTTACCTGTTGATGTGGATTCCAATCTCTGTACACAAAAAGAAAGATGCCCAGAAGTTTCCTCTGTACACAAAAGAAAGTGGAATCCATGATTCCTGGTTACCTTTAAAAATACGTACTAAACATTTGGCAGCTGCAAAACCCTTGTCCCCTCTCAAAATACAAAGAGACACAGAAGGGGAAGGATTACAGGGTTCACCTTAAGACCAGAGTTACATCCAAATATGGCAAGAAGATTCCTTTTGTCCTGGAATCTGGCCTTAGTTGTTCTGAGAAACCTAACGGATTTTGATGCCCGATATCCGTTTATAACTTTCAAGAGGACTAGAATGTTGCTAGACCTGAAATGACCAATTCGTAATATCCGCATGCTAAATTGCTCTGAAACATTTGGGGAGCTCAAGCCCTGTTTCTTGTTTGTCCCATAGCAGACACCCTGGGAATTTTTGGGATTCAG
>NW_007177484.1:0-987 GCF_000164805.1 Carlito syrichta
GATAGAACAAAATCTCTAAGAATTGTATGATTATGTAAAATGTCCAAACCAAAGATTAATAGGTGTTTCTAAGGAAAAAAGGGAACACAACAGGTTTGGAAAAAACTATTTGAAAGAAAAATGGAAAAATATCTTCCCTGACCATGCTAGAGCTTTAAACACTCAGATGAAGAATCATGAAGGCCCCCATAAAATTCATTGCAGGAAGGTCATACTCAAGGCATATAATCATCTAACCATGCAATGTGACAGAAAGAATTTTAGGAGCATTGATACAAAAACATCAAATAACTTGCAAAGCTAAACTTACCACATAACAGCAGACTTCTCAGAGGTAAAAAGAATTGGGCCTCATCTTTATTTTTCTCAAACAGAGTAATAGTTAGTCAAGGATTTTGTATACCACAAGATTAAGTTTCATAAATAAAGAAGAAATAAAGTATTTCTCACACAAACAAACACTGAGGGTATCTGTCACCACAAGGCCAGCTATAGAAAATACAGGACACATCCTTATGGAAATTGGAACTGACATCCAATTCGTGAACAAAACCCGAAACGCACGGACCATAAGAGATAAGATAGACAAGTGGGACCTCATTAAACTGACAAGCTTCTGCGAAGTCCAAGAAATGATCAAGAGAGAAGGGAGACAGCCCACAGACTGGGAAAAAATATTTGCCAACTGTATGTCCGACAAAGGCCTAACATCTAGGATCTACAAAGAACACAAACATGCTGAAAAGAAGAAAGCAAACAGTCCCATTACTAAGTGGGCAAAATATATGAATAGACAGTTCTCAAAAGAATACACAAAAGCGGCCAACAGATACATGAAAATATGTTCAGCCTCACTAGTCATCAAAGAAATGCAAATTAAAACTACACTGAGATACCACCTAACTGCAGTCAGAATGGTCATCATCAATATCTCAAAAAATAACAGATGCTGGGGGAGGATGTGGCAAAAAGGGAACACTTCTTCAC
>NW_007177485.1:0-640 GCF_000164805.1 Carlito syrichta
TCACCCCCACCACTCCACATGTTAGGGACCCCCAATCTCAGCACTTTCCAGTCCTTATGCCCCCAAATGGTTGCCCCCACTTTGTTGTGGTAGTTTCCAACCCTCACTGGCCGGGTTCCTGCCACCTCTCCACTCTGAGGTGAGAAATGTTCCCAGGAAGGCCATCACTCTGACTCAAAAATGAGAACCTTACGCCAAGAAAGACTGGCAACACATCCCTCACCCAAGGACATCTCTTCCCCCTAGTCCCACTTTTTCTGGCTCTAAAATCAGTCACCCTTTGAACACACGATGCTCAGTTGAAAATCTGTGTACGATTCTCATGTTTTTGGAGACAGGGTCTGCATCTGTGGCCCAGGCTGTGTCCCGGGGACATGACAGTCATTCGCAGCCAGCCTATAAATCGGGACTCCAGCAATCCTCCCACCTGAACCTTTCGAATGACTAGGACAATGGGCACCATGAACCCAGACTCCCTGTTTGGATGGGTGTGGAGGTCTCCCAGCATGGCACGGGCTGGCCTTGAACTCCTGGGTTCCAGACATCTTCCTGCCTCGGATGACCAGAGTGCTGGGATTCGACTCGTGGGCCCCCCTTGCTAGCCTTTCTGGTTTGTTTTTGATGAAGGATTGAGGCTGGG
>NW_007177486.1:0-450 GCF_000164805.1 Carlito syrichta
TTATATAGCTTGCTTCCTAGCTAGCCAGCTAACTTAACTAGTTGAAATAACTAGCTAGTCAGATGGCTACCCACATGATTTAATTAGCTTTTTAGCCAGCTAACCAGCTGGATAGCCAACTGACTTAATGAGTTTACTTAACTACCTAGGCAGCTGGTTGCCAGCTGACTTAACCAGCTGACTTAAACAGTTAACCAGCTGGCTAGACAGCTGACTTAATTCTTGGGCTATCTAGCCAGCTGTCCAGCCATCTGACTTACCTAGCTGACTTAAGCTAACAAGCTGGCTAGCTAGCTGACTTAACTAGCTAGCTACCCACCTAGCCAACAGGCTAGTCGGCTGACTTAACTAGGTGAATTGAACAGCTAGCCTGCTGGCTAGCAAACTGATTTATTTAGCTACGTACCTACCTAGTCAGCTGACTAGAGAGCTGACTAAACTAACTGTCTT
>NW_007177487.1:0-891 GCF_000164805.1 Carlito syrichta
TTTCAGAGCAATGTAGCATGCGGATATTACTAAACGGTCATTTCAGGACTCCAACAAACATTCTGGTCCTCTTGAAAGTTGTAAACGGGTATCGGGTATCCAAGTTCGTTAGGTTCCTCGGAACAACATAGGCCAGATTTCAGGACAAAAAGTATCTTCTTGCCATATTTGGATGTAACTCTGGTCTTAAGGTGAACCCTGTAATCCTTCACCTTCCGTTTCTCTTTTTATTTTGAGAGGGGACAAGGGTTTTGCAGTTGCCAAATGTTTAGTACGTATTTTTAAAGGTAACCAGGAATCATGGATTTCATGTCCCTAGGAAACTACTGGGGATCTGTCTTTTTGTATACAGAGTCAATACAGAGTTTGGAATCTGCATCGACAGGGAAAATCAGGGCATCTTGCTGAGAACGAAAAGGAAATCCGGTTCTAGGAGTTCTAATTACCTGGAATCTACAGGGCCTCTTGATAAGGTTTAATCTGCAATCTAGGCTTCTACTTTCAGAGAAAGTCCCTACTTTTCAGAGCTATTTGCTCCATGCGTACGCTAAATCTGTCATTAGAGATCCACAGGAACATTCTGGTCCTCTTGTTAGTTGTAATCAAGGACCTGGCCCTACAAATCCTTTTGTGTCCTAGGATCATCTACGACCATAATTATGTTTCCCAGAATCAAAAGGCATATTTGCTCAAAATCCCTCGATTCTGGTGACCTCAAACTACAGAAAATTATTGTGGGTGTGCAGGTCGGTATAGGAATGTTGGGTTTTGAAGATTCCACATTTTGGGGAGGTCTTGTGAAGGGGAACCAGGAATCTTGGATTCCAGTTTACAAAGAACATTATGGGAGTCTTTTCTTGATATCCAAACAACTGGAATTCTCGGTCACCA
>NW_007177488.1:0-993 GCF_000164805.1 Carlito syrichta
CAGAGACATTCCTCTGCATGTGAAAGGTAGAGCAGGCCAAGGTCAAGGTCTGAGTCTTAGTCCAGACTTGGTCTTTACTTGCTCCATAGCATGAGCTTCAGCAGAAATGCAGAATCATCTTTGTGAGTCTTATTCCAATCCTGTGGCTATGACCTCAGGCAGTTTCTTGATACTCTTCTGACATATTCAATCCTGTTCTGCTCCTCCTCAGACACATTTGATGGTTCTTCATTGCCCAGAGAAAAAGCCTGGGTTCATTGCTATGCCACCAAAATCCACACTGGTTAGGCCTCTGTGTCCCTTGATTGCACTCCTTGATAAATCCTGCACTGCAGCCTGGTCACCATACTCAGTGTCTCCTGAAACTCATATTTTACTCACATTCTCTATCTATCAAAATCCAAGTCAACTTTCAAAGTCTGGCTCAAGTCATTGTACTCTATCCTCATTGTCAGAATAAATCACTTCCTCCTTTGACTTCTGAAGGCTTAACCCCTTGTATCAGCAAGGATCTATTCAGGAGACAGAAACCATACCACCTATTTGATATGGTTTAATATAAATAATTCTTGCCAGGCGCAATGGCTTACATCTGTAATCCCAGGGTTTGAGGGCCAATGAGAGAGGAGCGCTTGAGCCCAGGAGTTTGAGACCAGCCTGGGCAGCACAGCAAGACCTCGGGACTATAAAAATTATTATTAATAATAATAAAAATAAGCCAGGCTCCGTGGCTCAGCCTGTAATCCTGCGCTTTGGGAGGCTGAAGTGAGTGGATTGCCAGAGCCCGTGGGTTTGAGACCCGCCTGGGCAACTTAGCGAGACCTCATTTCTACAATAAATCAAAAAATCAGCCGGGCGTGGTAGCAAGCGCCTGTAGTTCCAGCTACTCGGAAGGCTGAGGCAGCATGATTGCCGGAGCACAGCAGGTCGAGGTTGCGGTGGCTGGGAGCAGCCAGTGCACTCCAGTCTGGGCGACAGAGTGAGACTCCAGTT
>NW_007177489.1:0-766 GCF_000164805.1 Carlito syrichta
CACATTCTCTATCTATCAAAATCCAAGTCAACTTTCAAAGTCTGGCTCAAGTCATTGTACTCTATCCTCATTGTCAGAATAAATCACTTCCTCCTTTGACTTCTGAAGGCTTAACCCCTTGTATCACCAAGGATCTATTCAGGAGACAGAAACCATACCACCTATTTGATATGGTTTAATATAAATAATTCTTGCCAGGCGCAATGGCTTACATCTGTAATCCCAGGGTTTGAGGGCCAATGAGAGAGGAGCGCTTGAGCCCAGGAGTTTGAGACCAGCCTGGGCAGCACAGCAAGACCTCGGGACTATAAAAATTATTATTAATAATAATAAAAATAAGCCAGGCTCCGTGGCTCAGCCTGTAATCCTGCGCTTTGGGAGGCTGAAGTGAGTGGATTGCCAGAGCCCGTGGGTTTGAGACCCGCCTGGGCAACTTAGCGAGACCTCATTTCTACAATAAATCAAAAAATCAGCCGGGCGTGGTAGCAAGCGCCTGTAGTTCCAGCTACTCGGAAGGCTGAGGCAGCAGGATTGCCGGAGCACAGCAGGTCGAGGTTGCGGTGGCTGGGAGCAGCCAGTGCACTCCAGTCTGGGCGACAGAGTGAGACTCCAGCTCAAAAAAAAAAAAAAAAAACAACAAGGCAAAATAAATATAAAAATAAATAATTACTAAGCAGGTAATGTTTTTGTGTTGAACTGTGTTCCTCTAAATTCATCTGTAGAAGGCCTAATCTTCAATATCTCAGAATGTAATCTTACTTGGAAA
>NW_007177490.1:0-1223 GCF_000164805.1 Carlito syrichta
CTGTCAGAGGCACTAGAAGGCACCAAAATGGATAAGCTCAAAAACTGTTTTGAGCAATGAAAAAAGTGTCTCAATAGATATATTGCATCACACAGAGAGTATATTGGTGGTGACTGAAGTCTAAACATGTAAAGACAAATACAAAACATTTTATAAATAAATGCCTTTTTTGAGGTCCCTCCTTTTAGAATTGCTTTGGATATAATTAGTTAAGATGAGGTCATATTGGAGTAATGTGGTTCTCTAATGCAATATGACTAATGTTCTTATAAGAAGAGGAAATCTGGGCACAGACAGCAAACAAGGAATGTACCAGGTGAAGATGAAAACAGAGATGGGGGTGAAGAGAATATGTAAACTGCTGGCAAACCCCCAGCAGCTGGGGAAAGGCATGAACCAGATTCTCCCTCAAAGTCCTCAGGGGAAGCAACCCTGCTGACACTTTGATTTGGACTTCCTGCCACCAGAACTACCAGACAAGACACCTCTGTTCCTTAAACCTCTAAGTCTGTGGCATTTTGATACAACAACCTGAGCAAACTAACATGTTATGATGAATTTTCAGCTAGTTCACTGAAAAGGCAAAAAGGAAACAGGAAGGTATTGCAGAGGCAAATAAAGGTAGCAGCTTCCACCCCACAGGGGATGAAAAAAAGAGGGAGGACACAGGGGAGGAACCCACAGACCTGAGACTCAAACCTGTGGGATGGGTACATGCTTGGCTGAATCTGGGCTCGCTGAGGAGCCTGAACACCCGGCTTGGTGAGCATTGGACACCAGGAAAACTGGACAAGCTTTCGCCTGGTGAAGTCACGTGGTTGTGGCAGCACTGAGGGTGATAGGAAGGAAGAGGCCACAATGGAGAGATGAGATTTGCAAAGTCCTGGCTCCGTACTGCAGAAGACAGTGTTGAAACTGAGAGACAAAGATGTAATGAGCACATATCCTTCTTAGCATTTATTTTTGCCTTGTAGAATAACTGTCTGTGTGTGTTCAACCATCTGCTTTAGTACTTAATGTAATGTAGCTTCTCCCCAGCACATGATATTGCCTTTTTCTTTCTTTCTTGAGTCAGGGTCTCACTCTATCACCCAGCCTGAAATGCAGGGACACAATTACGGATCGCTGAAGCAACAATCTTCTGGGCTGAAGAGATTTTCCTGCCTCAGCCTCCCGCGTAGCTGGGACTACAGGTTTGCACCACCATGCCTGGCAAATTTCTA
>NW_007177491.1:0-742 GCF_000164805.1 Carlito syrichta
TCAGCCTCCCAAAACGCTGGGATTACTGGCATGAGCCACCTGCCTGGATGTTATTGCCCATTTCTTATAGTGGCAATCCAAGAGACCTCAGTGAATAAATTAATAAAAGGAAAAGGAGAAAGGAAGGAGGGAGGAAAGGACAGAATAGGATGAGAGGAAGGAAGAGGGAAGGAGTCAAGGAATAGCTGGTTACAGTTGTGTGCTTCTGATGACCCTATGACACCCTATGCTGCCCCAGGAGTGCAGAGAGTTGGGACTTCCATGGGGTCTTGGAGGAGAGGGTATGAGGAAGGAGACATCATCAATCAGCATGTCTGTCTACCCCTGGTCCAGTATGGGACCTGCCAAAGAGATGCCAGGTTCTAGTCCTGAATTTATGACACACCTACTGAGCGACCTTAGATGAGTCACTGAACTCAAACCTAGAGATAATGTCAGAATGTCTCCCGCTTGTGAGACGATCACTGATCCTTAACTACCCTCTCATGGCCATAGTGGTGATGCGTGTGCTGGTGTAGTTAGCAGCCGATGGGAGGCAGGAGTTGGCTCACATGTTCTGGTTTCATGGCAAAGGTTTCTTGGCCATACCCAATGCATACATGCTAAGCCTTGGGACCCAAGTACATTTGCATGATGGGCTGAACCACTGTGGGTTTCCTCTCTTACAAAACCTAGAATATGGAGCTTGGCTGACAGCCTTGAAACATGCATGCCAGAAACGATGTCAAGATGGTGGGGTTGG
>NW_007177492.1:0-767 GCF_000164805.1 Carlito syrichta
TGCCTGGATGTTATTGCCCATTTCTTATAGTGGCAATCCAAGAGACCTCAGTGAATAAATTAATAAAAGGAAAAGGAGAAAGGAAGGAGGGAGGAAAGGACAGAATAGGATGAGAGGAAGGAAGAGGGAAGGAGGCAAGGAATAGCTGGTTACAGTTGTGTGCTTCTGATGACCCTATGACACCCTATGCTGCCCCAGGAGTGCAGAGAGTTGGGACTTCCATGGGGTCTTGGAGGAGAGGGTATGAGGAAGGAGACATCATCAATCAGCATGTCTGTCTGCCCCTGGTCCAGTATGGGACCTGCCAAAGAGACGCCAGGTTCTAGTCCTGAATTTATGACACACCTACTGAGCGACCTTAGATGAGTCACTGAACTCAAACCTAGAGATAATGTCAGAATGTCTCCCGCTTGTGAGACGATCACTGATCCTTAACTACCCTCTCATGGCCATAGTGGTGATGCGTGTGCTGGTGTAGTTAGCAGCCAATGGGAGGCAGGAGTTGGCTCACATGTTCTGGTTTCATGGCAACGGTTTCTTGGCCATACCCAATGCATACATGCTAAGCCTTGGGACCCAAGTACATTTGCATGATGGGCTGAACCACTGTGGGTTTCCTCTCTTACAAAACCTAGAATATGGAGCTTGGCTGACAGCCTTGAAACATGCGTGCCAGAAACGATGTCAAGATGGTGGGGTTGGCACACCTACTGCATACAGCAGGAGCAACATGCTGCCTCCTTTGCTTACAAAGTATTCAGTCAGTT
>NW_007177493.1:0-753 GCF_000164805.1 Carlito syrichta
AAAAATTAATAAAAGGAAAAGGAGAAAGGAAGGAGGGAGGAAAGGACAGAATAGGATGAGAGGAAGGAAGAGGGAAGGAGTCAAGGAATAACTGGTTACAGTTGTGTGCTTCTGATGACCCTATGACACCCTATGCTGCCCCAGGAGTGCAGAGAGTTGGGACTTCCATGGGGTCTTGGAGGAGAGGGTATGAGGAAGGAGACATCATCAATCAGCATGTCTGTCTGTCCCTGGTCCAGCATGGGACCTGCCAAAGAGACGCCAGGTTCTAGTCCTGAATTTATGACACACCTACTGAGCGACCTTAAATGAGTCACTGAACTCAAACCTAGAGATAATGTCAGAATGTCTCCCGCTTGTGAGACGATCACTGATCCTTAACTACCCTCTCATGGCCATAGTGGTGATGCGTGTGCTGGTGTAGTTAGCAGCTGATGGGAGGCAGGAGTTGGTTCACATGTTCTGGCTTCATGGCAACTGTTTCTTGGCCATACCCAATGCATATATGCTAAGCCTTGGGACCCACGTACATTTGCATGATGGGCTGAACCACTGTGGGTTTCCTCTCTTACAAAACCTAGAATATGGAGCTTGGCTGACAGCCTTGAAACATGCATGCCAGAAACGATGTCAAGATGGTGGGGTTGGCACACCTACTGCATACAGCAGAGCAACATGCTGCCTCCTTTGCTTACAAAAGTATTCAGTCAGTTTATTGACCACCTGAGATCAATGGGGAGAAAGGGGGTGTCA
>NW_007177494.1:0-802 GCF_000164805.1 Carlito syrichta
AATTAATAAAAGGAAAAGGAGAAAGGAAGGAGGGAGGAAAGGACAGAATAGGATGAGAGGAAGGAAGAGGGAAGGAGTCAAGGAATAACTGGTTACAGCTGTGTGCTTCTGATGACCCTATGACACCCTATGCTGCCCCAGGAGTGCAGAGAGTTGGGACTTCCATGGGGTCTTGGAGGAGAGGGTATGAGGAAGGAGACATCATCAATCAGCATGTCTGTCTGTCCCTGGTCCAGCATGGGACCTGCCAAAGAGACGCCAGGTTCTAGTCCTGAATTTATGACACACCTACTGAGCGACCTTAGATGAGTCACTGAACTCAAACCTAGAGATAATGTCAGAATGTCTCCCGCTTGTGAGACGATCACTGATCCTTAACTACCCTCTCATGGCCATAGTGGTGATGCGTGTGCTGGTGTAGTTAGCAGCTGATGGGAGGCAGGAGTTGGTTCACATGTTCTGGCTTCATGGCAACTGTTTCTTGGCCATACCCAATGCATATATGCTAAGCCTTGGGACCCACGTACATTTGCATGATGGGCTGAACCACTGTGGGTTTCCTCTCTTACAAAACCTAGAATATGGAGCTTGGCTGACAGCCTTGAAACATGCATGCCAGAAACGATGTCAAGATGGTGGGGTTGGCACACCTACTGCATACAGCAGGAGGAACATGCTACCTCCTTTGCTTACAAAAGTATTCAGTCAGTTTATTGACCACCTGAGAATCAATGGGGAGAAAGGGGGTGTCACTTGGGACCCATGGTTGTCTCAAATGTGCTGGATGTCTCAAATGTGCTTT
>NW_007177495.1:0-845 GCF_000164805.1 Carlito syrichta
AGTATGGAGTCAACTGTTGCCATTAATCACTGTCAGGAAGCAAAACATCCCAATCCGTGGAACCCCTAAAAGTCCAGCCTCAAACCAGCCTACAGTTCCTCTTTCTTCTCAGTGGAATGATCTGAAATCCTGAATTATTGCATCAATTTTCTCATTTATTTATTTTCTGAAGACTCAAGTCTTAAATCTAGGTGTTGATCAGACACAAGTTGAAAGGGACACATTAAGGATACAGGAATGATTTATAAGCTTCAAGGCTCTCAAAGAAGTTCTGGAAAATGCAGTTGGAAGACAGCTTGTCAAACTTGTTTAACCAAAGGTAAATGAGTTGTACTGTACAAAATCTGCCCATAAAATTTTCTAGCTTGTATGTATCTGGTACTGATGAACATAACTGAGCATTTCAGAGACTGTGAGTGACCTGAGATGTCATATCCCACGGTGCCACAGCTAGAAGTCCACAGGAGGCATAGCTCAGGTGGCATTTGGAGGTCCCATTTCTCTTGCTGAGGTGAGTCTCAGAATTCCATCTCTGAGAACAAGGCAAGAGAACCCAGCACAAGAGAGGTGTTAGAAAATGCTCTACTGGTACTTCACTGTCTTCATCTGCTTAAGTCTCTGTTTGGTGAAAGGAGGGGCCCTGTGTACTTGGGGTAGAAATCCTGCAGAATGAATTACAAGCCTTGAGCATGCCCAACCCATCCACAAGAACTCACAGGCAGTGAGCGATGCAGTGATCAGGCCTGCAGTGTGGAGAGTCTGTGCCTTTTCATTTTGCTGAGATGTTCATCTTAATCTACCGAAGATGTTAAAAAATGGATATACATTTTCTTTCTTTAAAAAAA
>NW_007177496.1:0-729 GCF_000164805.1 Carlito syrichta
CTCCTATTTCGTTCTAAGCAAAACGATGAGATGTTTCCTGTTGACCTGGAAGTCAAGACTATTGTATACCCATAGAAGGATGACAAGATATGCCTGGGGACGTTTAATCTAAGATTCCTGGTTCCCTCCAAAAATACCTCCTATAAAATGTGAACACCAAAACCCAATGTCCTAATTCCAAACAGCGGAACCACCAGACATTTCTGGAGTATGAGGTAACACTGAAGTCAGGGCTTACATACAAATAATCCGAGAGTATTACTTGTGTCCTGGAATCTGGCATCATAGGTTGCGAGTATCTAAATGGACTTGTAGTGCCAGATTCTCGTTCACAACTATTAAGAGTACCACAGTGTTGCTGGAATCCAGGAATGATTGATTCGTAATATCCACACAACAAATAGCTCTAAAACATGAAGAGTGCTCAAAGCCCTGATACTTGTTTAGCCCTTAGTACGACGCCCTGCAGATTATCGGGATTGAGGACTCATGTAACCCAGATTCCTTATTCATCCTTAGCAAGAGGCAGTGCAGTTTCCTGTATATAAGGACTCCCATTACCCAGATTCCTGCTTTATTCTCAGCAAGACACGCAGACATTTCTTGCTGATGTAGAATTCGAGTTACTTGGATATCTATAGAAAGAGTCCCAGAAGTTTCCTGTGTAATTGGAATCCAAGATTTCTGTTCCCTTGTACAAGTCACGCTAACAATGAGGGGACTTAGAAG
>NW_007177497.1:0-712 GCF_000164805.1 Carlito syrichta
CCTGGTTCCCTCCAAAAATACCTCCTATAAAATGTGAACACCAAAACCCAATGTCCTAATTCCAAACAGCGGAACCACCAGACATTTCTGGAGTATGAGGTAACACTGACATCAGGGTTTACATACAAATAATCCGAGAGTATTACTTGTGTCCTGGAATCTGGCATCATAGGTTGCGAGTATCTAAATGGACTTGTAGTGCCAGATTCTCGTTCACAACTATTAAGAGTACCACAGTGTTGCTGGAATCCAGGAATGATTGATTCGTAATATCCACACAACAAATAGCTCTAAAACATGAAGAGTGCTCGAAGCCCTGATTCTTGTTTAGCCCTTAGTATGACGCCCTGTAGATTATCGGGATTGAGGACTCATGTAACCTAGATTCCTTAATCATCCTTAGCAAGAGGCAGTGCAGTTTCCTGTATATGAGGACTCCCATTACCTAGATTCCTGCTTTATTCTCAGCAAGACACGGAGACATTTCTTGCTGATGTAGAATTCGAGGTACTTGGATATCTATAGAAAAAGTCCCAGAAGTTTCCAGTGTAATTGGAATCCAAGATTTCTGTTCTCTTGTACAAGGCACGCTAACAATGAGGGGACTTAGAAGCCCAGATTCCTGATTAAAGCTTATCAAGAGGCCCTGTAAACTTCTGCGGATGAGACTCCATGAACCCAGATTCCCTTTTTCTTCTCAGCATGATACCCT
>NW_007177498.1:0-666 GCF_000164805.1 Carlito syrichta
ATTCCTGACAGGCGTGTGGATAATGTGGAACCCACTTCCCACTGCCCTGGAATCTTTCCAGGGCTGTGGGGCTGTAGGTTTACTTCCTGAAATAAAATGTGGTTAGCAGAGGGGAAAGAATGGAGCAGATAGTGGGTTGAAAAGGGGAGTGGAGAGATAGAGGAGTAAAGGGGGAAACAAGCGAGTGTGCCAACAAATAGAGAGAGAGGCCTATACTGAAACAGATAAAAACAATAGACCACCGCTACAGTCGAACCAACTCTCATACAAACAAAAATAAAACATATAGTGATGCTAGCATACCAGCTATCCAACCATCTTATTAGTGTGCTGTTCCTCTATACAAAGACCTGGTTCACAGACAGAATAAAAGAGAAGAAAAGGAAAGGGAAAAGAGAAAAAAGGGAACAATACAGTAGGAATAGAATTAAGTCATTAAACTAATAGAATCAATGAAGCACACTCTGAGACATTTCGTTTAAGTCCAATGTCCTTTCAGGTCTGATTTCTCGTTTTTTTTTTTTTTTTTTTTTTTTTTTTCAAGCTGGTAAATTAGTTTGCAGTTAGGGTCAGTTCCCCTGATCTGCTGTGAAGAACAGTTCAAAATAACCTCGGTTCAAAAGTTTAGTCTATGTCTTTAAGAAACTTGTCTCTCCCGTTTCGGTG
>NW_007177499.1:0-776 GCF_000164805.1 Carlito syrichta
CTCCCTGAATAAAATGTGGTTAGCAGAGGGGAAAGAATGGAGCAGATAGTGGGTTGAAAAGGGGAGTGGAGAGATAGAGGAGTAAAGGGGGAAACAAACGAGTGTGCCAACAAATAGAGAGAGAGGCCTATACTGAAACAGATAAAAACAATAGACCACCGCTACAGTCGAACCAACTCTCATACAAACAAAAATAAAACATATAGTGATGCTAGCATACCAGCTATCCAACCATCTTATTAGTGTGCTGTTCCTCTATACAAAGACCTGGTTCACAGACAGAATAAAAGAGAAGAAAAGGAAAGGGAAAAGAGAAAAAAGGGAACAATACAGTAGGAATAGAATTAAGTCATTAAACTAATAGAATCAATGAAGCACACTCTGAGACATTTCGTTTAAGTCCAATGTCCTTTCAGGTCTGATTTCTCGTTTTTTTTTTTTTTTTTTTTTCAAGCTGGTAAATTAGTTTGCAGTTAGGGTCAGTTCCCCTGATCTGCTGTGAAGGACAGTTCAAAATAACCTCGGTTCAGAAGTTTAGTCTATGTCTTTATGAAACTTGTCTCTCCCGTTTCGGTGTTGTTACCTTGAATCGCCAGCAGGTGGTGCTATCTCATCTGCTCGCCCCAGAGGGGGTGGGGCCGGACAGGAACAAGATGGCTGCCTGCCTCCGAGCAGGCAACAGGAGCCCCGCGCCGGGTGGGCAGGACAGTCTCCGTCGCAGGAGCGGTGGCAGCGATCCCAGCAAATCTTCCCTGAGCGGTTTGATGTGGATCTCC
>NW_007177500.1:0-774 GCF_000164805.1 Carlito syrichta
GATCTGGCTGAAGCTGGTGTC
Source organism: Carlito syrichta (assembly GCF_000164805.1). NCBI lineage: Eukaryota > Metazoa > Chordata > Mammalia > Primates > Tarsiidae > Carlito > Carlito syrichta. The sequence goes on from NW_007177500.1 coordinate 22, forward strand.
CAGTCAATATTGGCCCCATTCAGTTTCATTGGAATGCCCTACCTAAGTTTTCTCCTGTCCTCTCTCAGTACACCCCTGCAGTCTGTGTGTTATGGTGATCTTATAGGGAGTGTGACCCACAGATGGTACCAGTTATGGTTCTTGAAAGCCCAAAGTATAGGTTACTTCTGGGATTGGACAAATACCCCCAATATAGCAGTGGACACTTAATCTCATCTGGCAGGTGAAAAGATGACAGGTTTCTGGGCACCTATCAGGTATGAAAGAGTTGATATTTCAGCAGCAGTGTTGGGGTTGAACTATAGGTGATGCATAGCAGGTGCATTGTCTCTGGATTGACTACTGGGGAATATGACAACAACAGGAGGATGGAGTGGGATTGCTGTTCTTTTGGGCCATGGACTCATAAAGAGGTAAAACAGCAGTCTCAGGTGTGTCACTCAATAACGGAGAGCAAAGAGTGAGAGTTGGAAGGCCCCTCATGACCTTCAGCCAATGATCAGATAGACCTGAGAACCAGGCTAATGATGTAATGACAAAGAGCCAAAAGATCCAGGAGCCAGAGGGGTGCACCCTCACCACAGGATAAGCAGGCAATGGAAATTTTCCATTTGGGGGCCCTCCTTGACCTGCCCCTTTAAGTGTCTCTATTTTTGCTTTTTCTGATTTGCATCCAATTGCTCCCTTAAATGAGATCCTAACTATAGACTTCTGTGACTTCTGTGAGTCATGATAACAAAAGAAATGCCCTGA
>NW_007177501.1:0-6381 GCF_000164805.1 Carlito syrichta
GAATTACCATTTATATGTGCTGTACCTTCTCATGAATATCCACACTCACGTTATGAAATCTGAAAAGAAGCATTAGCCAATTCCTTTAAATGGATGAAACAATATGCCAAAAAATTGCATCAGTATAATGATTATTTGGGAATGGGAAAATTGAACAGAAAGCTAATTTTACTGATCATGGCTGAATTATAAATTACACATTGTATAGTTCTGATAAACATTTGGAGTAAACAAATACATGATTGTTTAGTTTGCTGAACTGACCATGGACCTTGGTTCAAAAATAACCACAAGGCAATTATTCAGACTTATGACTTTCCTCTTACCTGATCAGTTTATCCAACACAAATGAGATTCTTGAAAACAGAGAAATAAAATCTTCCTTATCTGGAGTGTCATCTCGTGGCTCTTTTTCGGGTGACTTCCTGCGTTTCACTGGGAGACAAAGAGGGCCCTATATCTGGAGAGAAATTCAGAGATGAGTAAAGATCTCTATGGGGCCTGAGGTGCTGACAGCTAGGAGGCTGCCTAGGTGCAGGAAAGGGGGAAGTTACAGGGGTGAAAATTTGGTGTAAAGTCCTGGGGATGGGTGAGAATTTCCCCATCCTCAGTTGGGAAAACCCCAGGAAAAACGTGTAAATCATGGATACCTTCAAGGCATGTTCAGTACAGCAGAGGATTCCAACTGGGAAGAGAGTAATTATGACCTCCTTGAGGACTTAGGATGGAAAAGAACTAGGGCCAGAACAGGTCCACTAGAGAGTTAGCTTTGAATGGGATAATTTCTGTGGAGACAAAGGAAAGGAACAACTCTGCAGCCTCAGAGGATGCCCTGGCATGTGAAAGCAACCATGGAGGGGCCCTTTACACTTCCACGTCTTCCAGACCCTTCAACTTCCTCCACCACTCCCACATGCTCCACTCCTCTGGGTTTGAAAAATGTAGGCCCTCCTTCCCCCTACCACTTTTCTTGACTCTCCCAGGGTCCACATTCTCCAAATTCTTCCAAGCCCAACTTTGTTCTTTTGCACCCTTCAGGATTCTTCAGGGCTGCAGGCAGTCCACAGAATTACAGGGGCCTGGAATGAACTGGCTTGGCTGCTCATCTTTTTTTCTCCTTGACTGCTTTTTCTTGAGGGAAGTCCTTCGATGTTCAAGTTCTTTAGGGCCTTGGTGCCTGCCATCTACAACTTGTGTTTGCCATTCATAGAACTGCACTTCCTCTCCCACATCATTAGGAATTCTGTGCCCTTGACCCCGTTCTTTTTCTAGTATCCAGGTTCTTATTCAGCCTTTGCTGATGGTCACATCATTATTCTGACTGCCACATCTTCTTGGTCCTAGCTAACTGAAAAGTTTGGTGGAGGCCGTTTTAGAAGACAAAGCTGAAGATTTAGCTCTTCCACAGCGGTCCTCATCTGGCCATGTGGTGCTACCACTGCCCACTCATATGCCAGACTGGATGCCAAACTGTGTTAAATATACTGGCCCTGTCTCTGAAAGCCACAATACCCATTCTCTAGTCAGCACCCCAAACCTGACCTGCATTCTCACACTTTCCCCAGTCCAGCTTTCAGGAACCCTCCTCTGCTCAAGTTTCCTTTCATTCTAGACAGATTTCCTGTTTTCAGCTCCAATTAGGCCTGGGCAACAAGTGTCTGGACACCCTCCTCTCCCTCCTCTTTCATATTACTTTTTGGCCCCTGAGGATTTTAACTTTCTTATTATTTTTGTTTTTTTGCCATCACTTGGGTTGGCCTCATTAAATGATACTACCTGACCTACCTTTCAAGCCCTTGAGAACCAGGACTCCTGTGTCTAGGCTTCCAATATTTGGCTCCCTAAGACTCTAGATAGATACACACACACTTACACACACACACACACACAGTTGAAGGTCTGTTTGTTTGTATTTTTGTCATTCTGGACTTAGTTGAAAACCCCAAGCATTGGATTCCTTGGTTCTGAGTGTGCCCACAAGAAGCCTTCTCTGAAACCAACTTTTTCTGAAGTGTGTCTGGGGCTCTTCCTTTCCCTTAGTGCACTCATTTTCTCACAATATATGCTTGGAGCTGATTCCATCTCCCATATCACCTCTTCCCAACTCCCCACATTTCACGTCCTCACTGCCCACATCTAATTTTCCACATACCAATGATTCCCCTGTGTTTCTATAGAGGGATTTCTGTGAGACAGTTCATGCAGGTGGTTTACTGCTCACACCCCCTCTTCAAGCTGCTCATTCCCTTTTACTAGATTTCTTCACCTGCAGGGATTTGCCATCATCTATCAGTCAGTCACCTGGAACAAGTGGTTGTTCTCACTCTTTTCTGAGTACAGGCAGCAGCCAGGATCTATTGGAAAAAAAAAAAACTGAGGGCCAATGTGGGGCCCTAGAGTTTGCTGTGTTCTCCAAAATCTCCCTGGGATCTGGCTGAAGCTGGTGTCCAGTCAATATTGGCCCCATTCAGTTTCATTGGAATGCCCTACCTAAGTTTTCTCCTGTCCTCTCTCAGTACACCCCTGCAGTCTGTGTGTTATGGTGATCTTATAGGGAGTGTGACCCACAGATGGTACCAGTTATGGTTCTTGAAAGCCCAAAGTATAGGTTACTTCTGGGATTGGACAAATACCCCCAATATAGCAGTGGACACTTAATCTCAGCTGGCAGGTGAAAAGATGACAGGTTTCTGGGCACCTATCAGGTATGAAAGAGTTGATATTTCAGCAGCAGTGTTGGGGTTGAACTATAGGTGATGCATAGCAGGTGCATTGTCTCTGGATTGACTACTGGGGAATATGACAACAACAGGAGGATGGAGTGGGATTGCTGTTCTTTTGGGCCATGGACTCATAAAGAGGTAAAACAACAGTCTCAGGTGTGTCACTCAATAACGGAGAGCAAAGAGTGAGAGTTGGAAGGCCCCTCATGACCTTCAGCCAATGATCAGATAGACCTGAGAACCAGGCTAATGATGTAATGACAAAGAACCAAAAGATCCAGGAGCCAGAGGGGTGCACCCTCACCACAGGATAAGCAGGCAATGGAAGTTTTCCATTTGGGGCCCTCCTTGACCTGGCCCTTTAAGTGTCTCTATTTTTGCTTTTTCTGATTTGCATCCAATTGCTCCCTTAAAATGAGATCCTAACTATAGACTTCTGTGACTTCTGTGAGTCATGATAACAAAAGAAATGCCCTGAGAGAGTCATGAGAACTCCTACATTTTCAGCAAGTTGCTCCAAACATGATTGTCCTAAGACCCCAAATCTAATACTAGCATTGGATGAGATTTTAGTCTTGTGACCAAATTTGCCCATAACCCATGAAGTCTAGGCTGACTCCAGGTCATCTTTTCTAGCTAGTGGCTGTATTGACTTTGTGCTGCAATATATCAGTGAGTTAAAGGGTTCAAAAATTCACAGTGGGCATTTGAAAATGTGTCACCTGCTGACAAGAATCTTAAGAATGCTGGTGATCCCTGCAGTGATGACCAGGGCACCAACATCACTGAAATGACCCCATTTTCAGGCAATAATTCACTGCTCACCTCTGGTTTCCACAGTGAATGTGGCAGTCACTTCCCTCAAGGACCGGATTAGACCCCATGGGAGGAGGCATCCAAGCAAAACCACTCAAATTGAAGGTCCAATTTCCCAATTTGCCTTGTATGGGGATTCTGTGTAGAACACACACTGACTTTTAAAGACAACAAAGAAAAGAGTTATAAACACAAAGGTGTGCCTTGAAAGGAATGTCAGAGCATGTACTATGTCAGCGTGCCTGCTGGATCCTTTCTGGGTTGACACCGTTCTGACAGTCACCAGGGTAAGTTTGACCAGTGGTTGCCCCACACAATGCTGTCATTTTAGGAAGTCCGTCTGGCAAAGTTAGTGCAGATCATGGGGCCACTGGGTCATTGTCTCCACACCCAAACCCTGAGCACCCTCCCCCCGGAATCCCCCACTTCATCATCAGAACCATCAATGAGATTCAAAACTGAAAGACAAGAGAAAGAAGAAGGACTTCACCTTGGTAGAGGCTGCCATTCTGGACCAGGCAACGATCTGCATTGCCCCGCCCAGCTCCACCCAGGCTCCAACTTGGGACCTAAAGCAATCTCATCTAAATGGGAGTGATAGAAGCACCTCTCCTATGCTGGATTAGACACAGATCAGATCTGACTGGCAGTCTTGACAGCAAGCCAATGGAGTCCAGAACTGATCCACCTTCCTCTCACAGTAGGTTTGGGGCATCTGACTTAAGCTGTGAGCACATCATCCTGCACTGAGAGCTAGAGATCAGAGCTGAAAGGATGTTGGACTTAAAGGAATGAATTCAGAGTGAGCTTGGTTCCTTGTTTTTATTTTAATTTTTTTTCCTGTTTTAATTATTTTTGTCTTTTTTAATTTTAGTCTTTTTCTCTTTGTTTTTGATAACTTTTTAATACTTGTTTTGTTTCTGTTGTTTTACTGATTTTTCTCTATTCCTTTTTATCTTTTTGAAGTTAATGTCTACTCTACATTTTCTGTGCACATGTGTTTATGTTTTACTCTCTAGACTTCCTGTTTGTGTATGGGAAGAGTACATCAACAGGCAAGTTTTTGTTGAAGTGTGTGTTTGTATTATTATCTATATGTTTTACTTGGGTTTTTTTTTACCTTTTTCTGCCTTTGTGTCTCTTTTCATTTGTTAGTTGGTACATATGTCTGTTTTCCCTCTTACTATTCACTCTCTCCACCTTCCTCTTGCTCTTCTCCTGCCTTTTTTCCATTACTTTCCCTTTTCTTGCCTCATTTTGCTTCCAGAGAGCAAACCTATACCCTCACTGCATAGACAGATTGCAAGGCAGTGGGAAGTGGGTTCCAGGGTGTCCATACACCTGTCAGTGGTTACTGGGATCTGCAGATAGATTTTGAATCACAGTTCCCTCATCAATTAAACTGAAAACTGCAAAAAGTACAGCCTCCAACCCACAGTCCAACTTCTGAATTGAACAAAGTCAGAGGATCCACATAAGGAAGAATAGGAGACTGAACAAACAGAAGTAAAATCAACCCCACCATCCCTGAACAAACGAATTAAAGAAGAGGATAAAAAGTGGAGGGAGGGGGAGGAAAATCTGCACAAATGAAAAAAAAAGAAGAATAGGGGTCTACACAGATCCTTGGGAGTTCAGACTCTGAGAAAAACAGACTTCAGAATGCAAATGATGAAGAGCCCCCAGAATGACTGGTCTCAAACTACAAACCTGATATCACGACGTTAATAAAGAGGTTACAAAGAATTGAGGACAGACAAGAGGAAAATAAGAAGGAGTTGATAACTGAGATAGCAGCAGGAAAAAATACTAGATTGAAATAAATAACAAACTGATAAGCATGGAAAGCAGAGTTAGCCAAGCAGAAGAAAGAATCTCAGAGCTTGAAGACCAAAATATAGAACTAACCCAAACTGTCAAAAACATACAAATAAGCTTAAAAAGACAGAACAAAACTTTCAAGAAATGAGCAATTATTTCAAAAGACTGAACATAAGAGTAATTGGACTCTCTGAGGCAGAAAGAGAGACAGAGACCACCCTGGAGCAAACATTCCGTAAAATTATTCAAGTAAACTTCCCTCATCTCATCAGTGATGTGACCAAGCACAAGAGAACAGAGAACCCTTGCAAGACAACAAATAAGAAGACCAACTCCTAGACACAGTAATTCACCTAAACAAGTGGTATAAAAGAAAAAAATCCTAAAGGTAGTAAGAGAAAAAGTTAAAAATACCTACTGGGAAAGACCAATTAGAATAGCAACAGATTTATCTACAGAAACACTTCAAGCTAGGAGAGCTTGGAGTTCAATCTTCAAAGTTCTCAAAGATAAACAATTTCATTCAAGAATAACCTATCCAGTTAAGCTAAGTTTCATCATTGAGAGAAAATTGAAATCTTTCTGAGACATTCAATTTCTAAGAAATTATGCAGCCTCTAGACCACCTCTACAAGAAACATTTAAGAAAGTATTGAACACAGAAGAGAAAAAAGAATGACAACGTTCTTCACAAGAATGCAGGAAAAAGATGGAAAACACACATGAATCAAACCAGAAACCAAAAGAAAGACAACAAAGAAACAGGAATAACAACAACTCTATAAGAACCAAATGACAGGGATAAACTCTCACATTTCAATACTCTCACATTCCAATAATATTAGCCTGAATGTGAATGAACTCAATACACCACGAAAAGACACAGAATGGCAAAATGGACAAAACATCATGAGATCACAATATAGTGTCTCCAAGAGACTCATCTCAACAGAAAGGACACTCACAGACTCAAAGTAGGAGGATGGGAAACAAAATTTCGGGCAAATGGAACATGCACCTT
>NW_007177502.1:0-507 GCF_000164805.1 Carlito syrichta
CAGGGACCCAAAACTTCCCCGCACGCTGCAATACCTGGCCTTATGAAATGAGGTAAAGTTTGTTGCTGGGTGGGCAGGGCAATGGAAGTCTCTTCCTGGAGAATGGCAAGGCAGTTTAAGCAGATCTGTTTTTCTCCGCTTGTCTGGGTCCTCTGATTTGGGGTCTCACGCTGAGTGCCTCAGCCAGGGTGGACCCGGAGTTCCAGAGCTCCAAAGTTCCAAAGGGCAGGCTCTAGACAGCGAGAGTGGCGCTGGGACCCAACAGAGGACTTCAGCCAGAAATGGAACCAGCGTCTCTGAGGGGCGGGGGCCCAGAGCCTCCCTGTGTGACCGGCGGCTTGATGCCGGGTGCCCGGGCTGGAGACAATGCAGCCGGGGAGGGATCTGGAGGGGGCTGGGACCGGAGACTTCCACACACGATTAGAACGGCAGCAGTGGGGCGGGGGCGCAATATCTGGCCTTGCGTGGGACTGAAGTTCCCGGGCCTGCCCCCAGCGCGGTTGGTGG
>NW_007177503.1:0-794 GCF_000164805.1 Carlito syrichta
CCTTTACGGAGACGGAACACTTGTATTACCAAATCATGTCGTAACAACAAAGAACCTGACTTTCAGCAAGGGAGTGTTCAGAAATTCAGAAACTTTAACTCTGAATGAATGAATAAACAGAAGCAATTGCATCTTGAGCTTAAAAATGCATCATCATTGGTTACAAACCAAAAATAAAAAATAAGTCAAATAAAACTTTAATAACTTATCACTGGGCAGTTTGAACTCACGACAATGTGTGGTGCTTGTCGGACATGTCTCACAATGTAGCTTCACTGTGTTACAGATCATTTCGATCTGAATTTTTATCTGACAGAGGCAGCAGGCCACATGGCTGGGCAGGATCCTACAAATGGAAACACAGAGAATTCGATTAATGGTAAAGGGGTTACTGAGCAGGTAAAAGAGGCAGGCAGGCCACCACAGGGCTGGGCGAAACGGACTTGAGGCCGAAGGTCTGGTCTGGACAGTTGGGTAGGAACTCGATGGCCAATAGGAAGGAGGACAGAGGTGCCCCACAGAGGGCAAGTATGGTGGTGGGTACGGTGGCCTAGAATAAAGTTGATCAGGACTAGACCTGGGCGACACTGATCTGTGGTTTAATCCATAAGGACCTCTCCCTAACTCAGAAGTCCCTCTCAGGTTGAGAGTATACGGAAGAATGTGGACTTCTAAGAGAGTCTAAATAAGCCCCAACTCAGTTCCTGCTGGGAGTGTTAATGTTGAAAATTACTCTGGGTATAAAATGCGCTTAGCTTAACCCGCATGACAGAGTTAAATAATAACAGAGATTG
>NW_007177504.1:0-887 GCF_000164805.1 Carlito syrichta
TAGCTTCACTGTGTTACAGATCATTTCGATCTGAATTTTTATCTGACAGAGGCAGCAGGCCACATGGCTGGGCAGGATCCTACAAATGGAAACACAGAGAATTCGATTAATGGTAAAGGGGTTACTGAGCAGGTAAAAGAGTCAGGCAAGGCCACCACAGGGCTGGGCGAAACGGACTTGAGGCCGACGGTCTGGTCTGGACAGTTGGGTAGGAACTCGATGGCCAATAGGAAGGAGGACAGAGGTGCCCCACAGAGGGCAAGTATGGTGGTGGGTACGGTGGCCTAGAATAAAGTTGATCAGGACTAGACCTGGGCGACACTGATCTGTGGTTTAATCCATAAGGACCTCTCCCTAACTCAGAAGTCCCTCTCAGGTTGAGAGTATACGGAAGAAGGTGGACTTCTAAGAAGAGTCTAAATAAGCCCCAACTCAGTTCCTGCTGGGAGTGGTAAATGTTGAAAATTACTCTGGGTATAAAATGCGCTTAGCTTAACCCGCATGACAGAGTTAAATAATAACAGAGATTGCACTGGCCAAATCTGAACAATGTGAGCATTCAGAAGAATAACAATAATAATATGACACAACACAATCAAAAGCCCCTGAACTCAGAGTGATACTCAGGAGGAAAGGGGGAGGGGCTCTTCTTTCATAGAACAACTGCCAGCTGGTAAGTGAAGAAAATGACAGAAAGTGTCATTTTGTAGCCACCAGTGTAATAATCGATTCAGAGGATTACCACTGATGCACAGTTGGGTGAAAAGACACTTGAGAGCATGATCTTCACTGATTTCAAAGCATCAACCACAGATTATTAATTATGAAGGGGAAAATAACTCTACAATGGAGATATCTGGAAGAGGCAATCTTTTTCCCCCCCTTTA
>NW_007177505.1:0-821 GCF_000164805.1 Carlito syrichta
AATCAGAAAATTAGCCAGGCTTGGTGGCGCGTGCCTGTAGTTCCAGCTACTTGGAAGGCTGAGGCAGAAGGATCACTGAGCCTAGCAGGTCGAGGCTGAAGTGGCTGGGAGTGTACCACAGCACTCCAGCCTGGGCAACAGAGTGAGACTCCAACTCAAAAAAAAAAAAAAGTAGAAAAAAAATGAAATATAGAATTAGTCAGCCGAGACCCACAGGCTGGCCTTGGCAACATAGTGAGACTTCATCTCTACAAAAAAGAATTAAAAATTAGCCGGGCACAGTGTGCATACCTGTAGTCCCAGCTACTTGTGGGAGGATTGCCTGAACTCATGAGGTGAAGGCTGAAGTGAGCTGTGATCATGCACATGGGTGACCCAGCATGCAGCCTGGGTGACAGAGTGAGACCCTAAATTAAAAAAAAAAAAATTACAGGAGAAAAATGTTTTAAAAAGAGTCTTTTTGATTGGCTAAAAATGAGTTATGCCTTATAGTAGATTTCTAGTGCAATTATGTAAAAAGGAAAGGTATTTTTTAAAGGTCTTTTCTCTTACATTTGTTATTTTTTCTTTTTGCTGCAAAGCTATAAAAAGCAAAGATAACCATCCAAAAGTCAGACCCAAGGTAATTTTACTAACAATTTGCTTTTCTGGTTTGATGGAAATCCAGCACACTCCCCCCCCCTTTTTTTTTTGAGTTGGAATCTCACTTCGGCACCCAGGCTAAAGTACAGTGGCATGCTCATGGCTACCCCAGCATCAACCTGCTGAGCTCCGGCGATCCTTCTGCCTCAGCTTTCCAAGTAGGTGGAACTACAGGCATG
>NW_007177506.1:0-759 GCF_000164805.1 Carlito syrichta
TTATTGTAAGGCAAGAATAATGGTGATATTGTTTTGCAGAGCCAAGGTGGAAAATCAGACCTGGGTGGAAGATTTATTTTTCTGCCATAAAGCTGATGGGGAGCTCTTCAAAAGTTCACCGACTATGGCACTAAGTCTGTGTGGAAACACTCCTGGATGACATGGGCAGATTCCCAGCTAATACTGTGCATACCTCTCTATCACCAGGCATCCAATTCCCAGCGAATTTTGCAATATAGTGACAGTAATGGAAAGCAAAATGATCTCTAAATAATGGTTTAAGATGGCTTCTTGATAAGGGGCCTTGCAATAATTATGATCAATGGAGCATGGATTCAATATATATTGCCCATTTAGATGCACCAGATTAGCTTAACAGCTTTCTTTAATGTTCTGAGTATTTGTGTGTGTGTGTGTGTGTGTGTGTGTGTATGTGTGTGTGTGTGTGTAAGAGGAAGGAGAGGGGAGAAGAGAGAATGCAGGCTGCAAGCTGCTGTGAGCACTACACTGCTTTATGTTGATCAATGTGGTTGAGATGACAGTGCTGAGGAGGAAAGGAAATTGAACTTCAGAAGTTGCGTGATCTGTTACCAAAAGAAAGCACTCAAGTGTCATGTGTGGCAGACAGGGCCTTTGTGGAGGGAGGTGGAGCAGGGGAAGGGGCTGAAGAGAGACACCTGATATGAGTTTAGTCATTTTGCAGAGGGCACTTTCTGGATGATGATTTGATGTAATCACAGAAATTAGGCATGCAGGCAG
>NW_007177507.1:0-1329 GCF_000164805.1 Carlito syrichta
TTCTGCATGTGATCAGCCAGTTTTCCCAGCACCATTTACTGAATAGGTTATCCTCTCCCCCAGTGGTAGGTGGTGGGGGCTTTGTTGAAGATGAGTTGGTTGAGAAATTGAGGTTTTGCTTCTGGAATCTCAATTCTGTTCCATTGATCTATATGCTTGTTCCTGTACCAATACCAAGCTGTTTTGATGATTGTAGCTTTATAGTAAAGTTTGAAGTCTGGTATTGTGATACCACCTGCTTTGTTTTTTTTGCTGAGGATTGTTCTGGCTATTCTTGGATGTTTGTGTTTCCATATGAATTCCTGTGTTGTTTTTTCTAGGTCTGAGAAGAATGTTGTTGGTAATTTAATGGGTATTGCATTGAATTTGTAGATTGCCTTAGGTAAGATGGACATCGTCACAATGTTGATTCTTCTGATCCATGAGCATGGGATATTTTTCCACTTGTTCATGTCAGCTTTGATTTCTTTGAGCAGTGTTTTGTAATTTTCATTGTAAAGGTCTTTCACGTCTCTGGTTAGGAAGATGCCAAGGTATTTCATTTTTTTTGTGGCTATTGTGAATGGAACTGTGTTTTTTATTTGGGTTTCTGTTTGTTTATTATTGGTGTAGAGAAATGCGATTGTCTTTTGTACATTTATTTTGTATCCTGAGATTTTGCCAAAGGCTTTTATCAATGTAAGGAGGCCTTTGACAGATTCTCTTGGGTTTTCAAGGTATACCATCATGTCATCTGCATAGAGAGATAACTTGACTTCCTCTTTTCCTATTTGAATACCTCTGATTGCCTCCTCTTCTCTGATTGCTTTAGCCAGGTCTTCCAATACTATGTTGAACAGGATGGGAGAGAGTGAGCATCCTTGTCTAGTTCCAGTTTTCAGGGGAATTGGTTCCAATTTTTGTCCATTTAGGAGTATGCTGGCTGTGGGTTTCTCGTAGATGGCTTTTACTATTTTGAGGTATGTTCCCCGTATGCCTAGATGTTCAAGGGTTTTTATCAAGAAGGGGTGCTGGATTTTATCAAAAGCTTTTTCTGCAACTAGTGATATGATCATGTGGTTTTTGTTTTGACATCTGTTGATGTATTTAATTACATTTATAGTTTTACGAATATTGAACCAGCCTTGCATGTCAGGAATGAAGCCTACTTGATCATGATGGATGATTTTTGAGATGTATTGCTGAATCCGGTTTGCTAGGATCTTGTTGAGAATTTTAGCATCTATGTTCATCAAAGATATTGGCCTGTAGTTCTCTTTCTTTGTTGGATCTTTACCTGGCTTGGGTATCAAGTGATGTTGGCTTCGTAAAATGATTTGGGGAGAGTTC
>NW_007177508.1:0-964 GCF_000164805.1 Carlito syrichta
CTCCTGAGATTTTGCCAAAGGCTTTTATCAATGTAAGGAGGCCTTTGACAGATTCTCTTGGGTTTTCAAGGTACACCATCATATCATCTGCATAGAGAGATAACTTGGCTTCCTCTTTTCCTATTTGAATACCTCTGATTGCCTCCTCTTCTCTGATTGCTTTAGCCAGGACTTCCAATACTATGTTGAACAGGAGGGGAGAGAGTGGACATCCTTGTCTAGTTCCAGTTTTCAGGGGAATTGGTTCCAATTTTTGTCCATTTAGGAGTATGCTGGCTGTGGGTTTCTCGTAGATGGCTTTTACTATTTTGAGGTATGTTCCCCGTATGTGTAGATGTTCAAGGGTTTTTATCAAGAAGGGGTGCTGGATTTTATCAAAAGCTTTTTCTGCATCTAGTGATATGATCATGTGGTTTTTGTTTTGACATCTGTTGATGTATTTAATTACATTTATGGTTTTACGAATATTGAACCAGCCTTGCATGCCAGGAATGAAGCCTACTTGGTCATGATGGATGATTTTTGAGATGTTTTGCTGAATCCGGTTTGCTAGGATCTTGTTGAGAATTTTAGCATCTATGTTCATCAAAGATATTGGCCTGTAGTTCCTTTTCTTTGTTGGATCTTTACCTGGCTTGGGTATCAATGTGATGTTGGCTTCGTAAAATGATTTGGGGAGAGTTCCATCTTTTTTAATCGCCTAGAATACCTTCAGTAGGATTGGTATCAGCTCCTCCTTAAATGTCTTGTAGAATTCTGCTGGAAAGCCATCTGGACCAGGGCTTTTTTTTGTAGGAAGTTTTCTTATTACGTGGTCGATTTCCTTGATTGTTATTGGTCTATTTAGGGTCTCAATTTCTTCTTGTTCCAACCTAGGTAGGTTGTGTGATGTCAGAAAGTCTTCCATTTCCTTCTGGTTTTCAAGTTTGTTTCCATACAAGTGTACGTAGTAGTCTCTAATGAT
>NW_007177509.1:0-915 GCF_000164805.1 Carlito syrichta
AAGCCACACGGAAGCTGTGAGACAAGCTTTTAGCCACTGAGTTCTGGTATGGCGTGTTATGCAGCTGTTGACCAAAGTAGAGGACGTGCACCATGCATACTGATCTGATTGCATGCTTGTTGTTTAGAACTCCCAAGGGCTGATCTTAAAACAGCCTGATTGCAGGGGAGTCAACAGACAACTGACCCACAACCTGACTGCAGTTAATCCTCCCAATATCGTCAAATCCATCCGCTTCTTCCTATTCCCACAGTCAAGAACCTCATGCAGTCTCGTCATCTCCCCTGGATACGGCCACACCTCATCGCCTTTCTCCTTTCCTTCCTTATTCTTCAAGCCACTGCTCATGGGCTCTTCTACACCTGATCACTCTCCAGCTCCAAATCCTTCAATAACTACCCACTGCTCTTGTAACCAAGTATCTCAGCCTTTGGTTTGGTTTGGTTTTTTGAGTCGGGGCCTCACTCAGTCACCCAGGCTGGCACAATCATGGCTCACCATTGCCTCAAATACCTGGGCTCAAGTGATTCCTCCTGCCTCGGTCTCCCAAGTAGCTGGGACTACAGGTGCATACCACTACACCTGGCTAATTTTTTTAAAATTTTTTGTAGAGGCAAGGTCTCACAAGTTCTCACGAGGCTGGCCTCAAACTCCTGGGCTCAAGCAATATGCCCCTCAGCTTCCCAAAGGGCTGGGATTACAGGCGTGAGCCACCATGTTCAGTCCCAAGTATCTCAGTTTAAAATGTATCTTAAAGTTGACTTGCCTCTTTCTTTCTTAATCTTAAGCCCCGAAACGTGTTTTAGAAACTCCCTTTCTCTCTTTACCTACCAGATACTCCCTTGCACCGTGCACACTGATCTGATTGCATGCTTGTTGTTTAGAACTCCCAAGGGCTGATCTTAAAACAGCCTG
>NW_007177510.1:0-600 GCF_000164805.1 Carlito syrichta
ACAGGTGAGAGCCACCATGCTTGGCCTGACTCCAAGTTTAAAGGAAGTTCTACTGTGGGTATGAAATGTTATCAAACAGTATTCCGTGCTACAGCATTTTTTTGTGAGTCAATTGTCATTGCCTTTTATTTTTTTATTTTTTTGAGTTGAAGTCTCACTCTGTCAAACCAGACTGGAGTGCAGTACAGTGGTATGCTCCTGGTCATCGCAGCCTGGACCTGCTGAGCTCAGGTGATACTTCCACCTCAGCCTTCCAACTAGCCAGAACTACAGGCACGCACTACCACGCCCGGCTTATTTTGATTTATTGTAGGGACACGGTCTCGCCAAGTTGCCCTGGTGATTCTCGAACCCGTGGTCTTAGGCAATCCACTCGCCTCGGCCTCCCAAAGTGCTGGGATTACAGGCTGAGCCACCAAGCCCGGCTAGTATTGTCTTTTAAGAAATTGGTTCAGCCTGTAATCCCGCGCCTTTGGGAGGCCGAGGTGAGTGGATTGCCTGACCCTGCGGGTTTGAGACCCGCCTGGGCAGAGAGACCTCATCTCTACAATAAATCAAAAAATCAGCCGGGCATGGTAGCGCGCGCCTGTCGTTCCAGCT
>NW_007177511.1:0-982 GCF_000164805.1 Carlito syrichta
ATATTATACTATGTGTACATCACTCATCGTGGTCTATTGGCATCATCATTTTGCCAGTTTGAACAAAACATAAAAATCTTATCTCCCTTTATATCTCCTCCTGATGTTTGTAGTATAACTGTCTACATATTCCTTTGCCTACGTTAAGAGTCCAATGGTGTTCAATTTTAGTTTCAGCTGTTAAGCATCATTTAGAAAACTCAAGAGGAGACGAAAGTTCGTTGTATTTATCCCTATTTTTGCTTACCGTGTTCTTTCATCCAAAGTTTCTTCTTTTATTGCTTTCTTTCTATTTATAGAACAACCTTTGGCCATCCATTTAGGGCAAGCCTGCTGGTGGGAAATTTCTGTAGTTCTCCTTCTTCTGACAATGTCTTGATGTCCCTCAACCTGAAGCTTCTGTCTGTTTGTTGCGCTAGGTATAAGACTCTGATACTTGAAAATATCGTGCCACTTCTTTCTGGCCTCCTGGGTCTCTGATTAGAAATGTGTTGGCATTTGTTGTGCATATAACCTTTCATTTTTAGACGTTTTATTATCGTCTGTTGGTGTGAATTTCATTGCTTTTACCCTATTTGGAGTTTAATCAGCTTCTTGAATCTGCATGTTTATGTCTCTTGCTACATTTGGGGATTTTTCAGCTGTTGTTTTTCCAGTTCTGCCTCTTTCTCCTCTTTTCCCAGAACTCTGATGACAAGAATATTGGCTATTTTGTTATAATCCCACAAGTCCCTGATCCCCTAGGGGTTCAGTTTTGGTTTTTTTTTCAATTTCTTTTCTCTCTTGTCAAGTTGGCTGCTTTGTACTGGCGTAACTCCCTGTTTGCTGATTCTCTCCTCTGTTCCTTTCATTCTTCTTTGAGCCCATCAACCGAGTTTCTCATTTCAGTTATTGTGCTTTCAGTTTAATTTTTTGTAAGAGACTGTTGCCCAAGCTAGTGTGCAGTGTGCCATCATGGCTCACTGCAACCTTGACTTCCTGG
>NW_007177512.1:0-735 GCF_000164805.1 Carlito syrichta
CAGAATTATTTCTCTCTGTCTTTCTAAGTTTTACTTCTTTCTAGATATTTTTTAACTTCTATTTCCTGGTAGACTGGGTAGTCAGCTCTTGTTCCTGAAAGCTGTTTCCCCTAGGGCTAAGATTAGAAACTAAATTACCATGATAGCTTTGTCACCCTGCCCCTAGCCAGGTAGAACGTTTTCTTTTGTTTCGTTAATTACCGAAACTCTGTCTGCTTCAGCCCATGGCCGCCATCTTGGCAACCCTGCATTTCCTTGTTCAAGAGTGTGACAGCTACTATTTGATTTTTAGAGTAGACTTGTTAGGATAAAATATATACATATACACTCATAGTTGCGTAAATCTATGCTTGCTGTTTTGTTTCCTTTTGCTACATTATTCAAGTGTAATAGTTACTATACGATTTATAAAAGAATTAACGATAAGGTACTAGCTTAATAGGATATAGCATAGTATTAGAGGTCAATCATTAGATTATATAAAAATTAAAGTTTAGGCATATGAAACTCATATGAATTATAGTAAAGTTTGGTAGTTTAAGAATAAGTTTTAACTGAGTTATAAGGCATTATGTTAAATCGTAATAGGATAATAGTATAACTAACAGCTAAGTCATTTAAGTAAACTTATAGATTATAGTATAGTGTTAAGTTGGTAATATTAATTTGTTAAAAATATTGGGAATCAGTGAACTTGGATTGAACCTAGAGTTACTCAGAAAGTTTTTTTGTATT
>NW_007177513.1:0-2217 GCF_000164805.1 Carlito syrichta
ATGGTTGTTTCCAGGGTTCTTGCTATTTGTGAACAATGCTGCGATAAACATACGTGTGCAGGTATCTTTTTTATAGAGTGATTTGAGTACTTCAGGGTATATTCCCAGTAGGGGGATTGCAGGGCCATATGGGAGGTTGATATTTAGAGCTTTTAGGAATCGCCACACTGCTTTCCACAGAGGTTCCACTAGTTTACACTCCCACCAACAGTGTAGAAGTGTTCCCTTTTCACCACATCCTCTCCAGCAGCAGTTATTTTTTGACTTGTTGATAATTGCCATTCTGACTGGGGTTAGGTGGTATCTCAGTGTGGTTTTGATTTGCATCTCCCTGATGATTAGTGAGGTTGAACATTTCTTCATGTGTTTGTTGGCTGCTCGGATGTGCTCTTTTGTGAAGTGTCTGTTCATGTCTTTTGCCCATTTTATAATGGGGTTGTTTGTTTTTTTCTTTTCAGCACCTTTGAGTTCCTTGTAGATCCAGGATGTTAAGCCTTTGTCAGACCTGGTGTTGGCAAATACTTTTTCCCAGTCTGTAGGCTGTCTCCCTGCTCTCTTGATGATTTCTTTGGCCTTGCAGAAGCTTGTCAGTTTAATAAGGTCCCACTTGTCTATCTTCTCTCTTATGACCTGTGGGTTTCAGGTTTTGTTCAGGAATTGGATGCCAGTTCTGATTTCCATGAGGGTATTTCCTTCATTTTCTAAGGTTCTTATGGTTTGAGGTTTTACGTTTAGGTCTCTGATCCATTTGGAATTAACCTTTGTGCATGGAGATAGATAGGGTTTCAATCTTCTACATGTGGTCAGCAAGTTTTCCCAGCACCATTTACTGAATAGGTTCTCCTCTCACCAGTGGTAGGTGGTGGAGGCCTTGTCGAAGATGAGTTGGTTGAGAAACTGAGGTTTGCTTCTGGAATCTCAATTCTGTTCCATTGATCTGTATGCCTGTTTCTATACCAATACCAAGCTGTTTTGATGATTGTAGCTTTATAGTAAAGTTTGAAGTCTGGTAATGTGATACCACCTGCTTTGTTGTTTTTTTTTTGCTGAGGATTGTTCTGGCTATTCTTGGACGTTTGTGTTTCCATATGAATTCTTGTGTTGTCTTTTCCAGGTCTGAGAAGAATGTTGCTGGTAATGTGATGGGTATTGCATTGAATTTGTAGATTGCCTTAGGTAAGATGGACATCTTCACAATGTTGGTTCTTCCAATCCATGAGCACAGGATATTTTTCCACTTGTTTGTGGAAATAACAGATTGAGCACTCCTAACTCAAATTCTGAAATGCTACAAAATCTGAATTTTTTGAGTACCAACAGATTTTGGATTTTTGAATTAGATAAACTCAGTAAGTATAATATAAGTACTTCAATATCTGAAAAACACAGTCTGAAATCTGAAACACTCTGGTCCCAATAATTTTGAATTAGGGATATTCAACCAATATGCACTGAATTATAGGCACTGATTTGTGAATTTCTTCTTACATTGGCTACTCTACATAGTATGCTCCAGAATCCATAGCAGCAGGGATTTATGTATAACAATGTTAGTGATTCTCTAGACAGCATGCAGGAGGTTACCTGAAGAGAGAATGTATGTAGGAGCTATTGAAAAATAGCAAGAGCTCAATAACATTAATACCTCTTCTTATTTCATTAAAAATAATACTTTATTTTCTTTTTAAATAACACTTTTTCCTCCATTATATGAAAACAAAGCATACTTTGGTTTTATCCAATGCTACCTTAACTTTTTTCAATACAAAATATGTTGCCATTCTCTATTGAATATAGTTCTGACACATAATCTGTGTATTTTATCTGTGAACAAAATTCTTATGTGTAGATGATGAAAGGTAGATATTTATTTATTTATTTTATTTTTTATTTTTTTGAGTTGGAGTCTCACTCGGTCGCCCAGACTGGAGTGCAGTGGCCGCTCCCGGTCACCACAGACACGACCTGCTGGGCTCTGGAGATCCTTCCACCTCAGCCTTCCAAGTAGCCAGAATTACAAGCATGCCCTACCACGCCCGGCTGACTTTCTGATTTATTGTAAAGATGAGGTCTTCCTCCTAGGTGGGTCTTGAACCTGCGGGCTCAGGCAATTCACCCACCTCAGCCTCCCAAAGGCATGGGATTACACGCTGAGCCACCGAGCCTGGCGAAAGGCAGATATTTAATGACACAGAAATAATTTGCCATTAGGTCTCG
>NW_007177514.1:0-2567 GCF_000164805.1 Carlito syrichta
TAGGTGAGGGAAGGAAGCATCTTGCTTCTACCACCCTGTTACACCAGTTGGAATCAACTCGGAACCAGGAGGGACTCTTTCCTGCAGAGAAAAGGAGGCCAAAGGATCCCGGCAGTCCCCATCACCATCATGAAGACCTGCAGTCTTCACTGCTGAAGATTTCTGCTGTCCTCACAGGCTTTGAGCCCAGCAGAAGAAACTCCTGAAAGTCCACACACTGAGCTACCCCCTAAAGAAGAAGCCAATGCTGTGCTGCTATGGTGCTGTACCATCTTGGAAACAGAGTCACTGTGAGAACGCATCCTGTGTCAGAGGCTAGCAGCCATTGTACCCTTCCATCCCTGAGGCTTTGCCGCCACTGCAACATGCCCACCCAGGAGCATGCCAGTCCTAAACTAAGCTACTGCTAATGCCCAGCCCCCTAGAGCCAAGCTATCACAGGGCTGCTGCATCCCCCCCTTCCAGGGCCACTGTGCTATTGGTGTGGGGTCCTGAATTGCAGTTATGCTCTGCCCCTTGTTCCCCAGAGCCCTGCCAGTGCTGCCACCCCTCACCCCCAGCCCCTATGGTCAGAACCACAGCTACATTCCAGTCCCCTGTGCCCAACCTGCTGGAGTGTGCCTCAGAGCAACAAACTCTGGGTTCGTGGGGGAACTGTATCCACTTGGACCTTGGAAAGTGAACCTGTGCCCCAAGTGCCAGGTGTTATAAAAGTTTCACAAGACCCCAAGCCCAGGAACCTGACTCTACAGTTGCTCTGAGCACCTGTGGCCTGGATCCCAGCACCACTGCAGCTGCCCATGGGCCTCTGTCAGAGCTGACACCAAGAAAAATCACTTCAGGTGAGATTTCTCACTAAGGGAAAGACAAGAATAGAAAGATGCTTAAAGTCCTGAGCTTTATAGCCTGCATAGCCTCTGTCACTGTCATAAATTCCTGTAGTCTAGAACACAGAGGCACCTGCAGTCATTGCCGACATTGATCACAACTGAAGAAGCTGGATGGAAAATACACCATTGCACTCACAAGGAACCACAGACATTGTACCTTGTCCGATGAACAACCTCAAGCCCATCCTCATAGGAAAGCCTTCCTCTATGAAAGCCACTCTTTAAAGTTTGGAAGAGGTGACTGTACCACCAGATGTGGAGACATCAATGCAGGAACATAAGAAACATTTAAAAAGCGAGGAAATGTGACACCACCAAAGGAACACAATAACTATCCTGTAACTGAACCCAAAGAAATAGAAATTAATGGATTGTATGAAAAAGAATTCAAAATACTGATTTTAAGGAAACTCAGCAAAATATAAGACAATACAAATAGACAATTCAATGAAATTGGAAAAGAAAAAGTCAAAGATATTCTTCACAGAAACAGAATAAGCAATTCTAAAATTTCTTAAATTGGTATAAAAACATAAAGGACCCCAAATAGAACAGTTCTGAGAAAGGAAATCAAAGCTGGAGGCATCACACGTCCTACTTCAAAATTATATTACAAAGCTATAGTAATCAAAACAGTATGGTAATGGCATACAAACAGACATATAGACAAGTGGAACAAAAAAGGGAAGGCAGAAATTAGTCACAACATATGCAGTCAACTAATTTTTGACAAGGACACAATTAGGAAAGTAATCTCTTCAAATAATCATTCTGGAAAAACTGTATTTCCACATGCAAAAGAATGAAATCAGACCCTTGTTTTATACCATACACAAAAATCAAGGTAAAAGACCTAAATGTAAGATCAGAAATTATAAAAATCCTAGAAGAATATAGGGGGAAATCTACCAGACACTGGTCTTGGCAATGATTTATTGGATATTACATCAAAAACTCAGGCCACAAATCAAACGTATGTGGTGTACATACGTGTGTATGTGTATATACGTATATGTGTGTGTATACACAATGAAATACTATTTAGCCCTTGATGTATAGGTAAATAAAAATACATCATCTAAAAGCCTTCTTCAGAGCGAAAGAAACAATCAACAAATTGAAACTCAGCCTATGGGTTGGGAAAAATATTTGCAAACCATATATTTGATAAGGGGTTAATATGCAAAATTTATAAAGAACTCAAACAACTCAATAGCAGAAAAACAAAAGACTTGATTTAAAAATGGAAACAATAAGGCCAGGCACGGTGGCTCATGCCTATAATCCCAGCACTTTGGGAGGCAGAGGTGAGAGGATTGTCTGAGTCCACAGTTTTGAGACCACCCCGGGCAACTTGGTGAGACCTCATCTCTATAATAAATCAAAAAATCAGCCGGGTATGGTGGTGTGTACCTGTAATTCCAGTTACTTGAAAGGCTGAGGCAGAAGGATCACCTGAGCCCAGCAGGTCGAGGCTGCAGTGGCCATTAGCATGCCCTTGCACTCCAGTCTAAGCGACAGAGACTTCAATTCAAAAAAGAAAAAGAGAGAGAAAAATATCTAATAGATATTTCTCCAAAGAAGGCATAAAATTTGCCAACAGGATATGAAAAGGTGCTCACATTATCTATCACCAGGGAAATGCAAATCAAGCCATGTGAGATACTATCTCACAAC
>NW_007177516.1:0-439 GCF_000164805.1 Carlito syrichta
ATGTACAATGCCTTCAGGGACCTGAGAAAACTCAAAGAACCAAGTTAAGACTAGACAGATTTTCCCCTGCCGAACAGTGAAAGAGACTTTGATTTGATTTGCAGTTTCTGCAGCACTGAACCCATACTAGCTTGGCTGTATAGCAGAGCTGCAAGCGAGAGCTCTATACCATGAGTCAGAAAACTTTCACTCTACTTGCAACTCTTCCAAGAACTAGCTGTGTGACCTTGGACATTCACTTCTCTCTGGCTATTCCTTCCTTCCTTCCTTCCTTCTTTCCTTCCTTCCTTCCTTCCTTCCTTCCTTCCTTCCTTCCGACCTTGGACATTCACTTCTCCTCTCTGGCTATTCCTTCCTTCCTTCCTTCCTTCCTTCCTTCCTTCCTTCCTTCCTTCCTTCCTTCCTTCCTTCCTTCCTTCCTTCCTTCCTTCCTTCACTC
>NW_007177517.1:0-785 GCF_000164805.1 Carlito syrichta
AGAAAGAAGCTAAACTTAGAAAGACAGAAACAATTCCGCCATGCACTTTCCATCAAGTGTACTGAGATTCACTTGTAAGTTTTACTGCCATGTATGCACACTGGTCACCAATCACACGCCAATATCATAGGTATAACTGATATCCTATGTCAGAGGCGATCTTCCAGATGGGCCTTTACAGGCCTCAGCCATGTAGCTATAGATGTTGGCTCCCAACAACTATAGATCTTAAGACCATAAAATGTGGGTTTATTTGTAATAAATAATCCTGACAGACAAAGATGCCCAACTAAAAATAGTATTTAGGTAGTAATTATTTCACAGCAACAGTTGGAATACCCCCCTTTCATTTCATTCCCAGATCTAGAAATAACAGAAATCCCTATATGTTTTCATGAAGACATTCAAATATATAAACAATATTATTCATAGTAGTTCCTCTGACAATTAATCAAATATCCACAAATAATTGAATGGGTAAATGAGATGGCATATTTTTCAATAGAGTGCTATATGGTATAGAAAGGAGATAAATATGGTATTCTGTGTCTTCAGCAGATGAGTCTCTAAATACATGAATTAAAGAATGAAAAGATAACATATTTGATGTAAAATTCCACATATTCAAAAAAAAAAAAAAACCTGTAAGTGGGTAACTGCCAGGGGAAGTGGGGTGGGATTGGCAGTTGAGGGAAACTGCCAGGAGAGGTGTGGCACACCTCATCATCAACAAGGGTAACTGCCTAATGGAAATTTGTATACCTAACCCTGAATTGTACCCCACT
>NW_007177518.1:0-1764 GCF_000164805.1 Carlito syrichta
GAAACCTATAGTACAAAAAGTTGAGATCTTTTCACTTTCAATAAGGACTATGAAAGAAATACTTTCTAAGGTATTTATGTGGATGCACTAAGCTTTCTGCAGGAGAGCAGAACAAAAGAAAAATGTACATCCCCTGTTTCTGTTAAGCTATTTCAAAGACTTCTCAGCAGAGGATTTGGCTTAGTGTGGGTGACAGCTGCTTGGTGTGAGCTGTGACATTTCTAAAATGAGAATCCATCCAGAATCATAAGCCTTCGTTTTTGCATTAATTGTAAAGGTATAATAAAAGAAATGTTTTCTTCTTGAAGATTGATGAATAAACTATGGAATCAAAATGTAATAGGTTGGGATAGTGTAGTGCCTTGTAAAAGTACTTGCTTTTAGTTTACAAAATGCCAACTTGCTCATAAGTCTTTGTACATGTGGTTCTTTCCTCTTCTATCTTCACAGTAACCTTGCTTCTGCTGAAGCTTCCCCCCCACTCTTTCTGTCTCACACAGACAGGCAGACTGACAGACACACATTCCACATAAGCATATGCATGTCTTCCAACAAATACTTGCTCTGCCTATACACTTCATGTTAGCCCCATCTCATACAGTGAAATGCCTCTGATTCAGGTCGATACCGTGTGTTTCTCTCCTTGCACTCCATACTACTCTGTTACGGCATACATCACACTGTATGGTGATTGCCTGAACACCTGTTTATATCTCCCAGTAGATGTAAGCTCTGTGAGAGTAAGGACCACATACATTATACATCTAGCCCAATGTCTGCTCTGTGAGAAGTACTCAATAAATGTTTTCACATTAATGCTTCAATGAAAGAACCCTAAAGAATGACTTGCAGTCTATGATGAAGCTTATCCAATGGATGAATGTATTTAGTGACATAATGTGTCAGTCAACAGAGGTAAGGAGACGTGACTGTCACAGAGGCACAGGGTACTGCCTTTTCAAACTTACTTTAGGAGAAAAAGAGCCCTTATTAAGGCTTCAGTCTTTGTGGTTCTACCAGCAGATAGGTGTTCATCACTGAAATGGGTGTGTCAGACTACCTAAGCCAGATAGCACTGGATATATGAATCATATAATAAATTCTTCTGGATCTGGGTCCAGGAATTCAAAGCAAACTTCTGATTTCAAATCACCTACAGGGCATTCTGATGAGAGACTGTTCCACCCATGAAAGGGTGACCTTCTAATCTCTACTCTCTATACACTTATGAATCAAATTCCTGGACCTGAAAAACAGAGAGCCAAACTCTAGACTGTGATGAATTCATGAAAGTAATCCCTATGATGGTTTGTCCATCTATGTGGCCGGTTGGTCATTCTGACAAAACAAGCTATCTTGTCATGTCATTTGAACAGCTGTATTAACAGCTAAACACAGCAGAAGCCATCCAAATAGTAGCAATTGAAATGGAAAAAATATATATGACTTTACTAATTTGTCTCATATTTTATTTCCTGTCATGGTTAGCAATTTAAAAGGTTTTACTGAGCATAGTGTGTGCCCAATTCTTTATTATTCCATTTGAGGAATATACACAATGTATTATATGGTGTTTCTCAAATATTTTTAAAGAAAAAAACAATTTATTTTACAATTTGACTTACTTAAGCTATGTCAATTTATGTTATTACTTAGGAAGATATGAATTATTAATATTTAAAGCCCTTATACAATTAAAAAAGAAAAATAGGTGCAATGGCTCATGCCTGTAATCCCAGCACTTTGGGAGGCAGAGACAAGAGA